>NC_056729.1:1429418410-1429718410 GCF_019279795.1 Protopterus annectens | reverse complement strand
TGGTTAACTGCTTGTGACTGGTAGATTGAAGAGTGTATCGACGAGTAGAAAGGTTGGGCCCAGTTTGTGAGGAGTGACTGCAGGATGCAGTTTTATCATGTAGTTTAGCAGAAAGGTTCCAAACATAATATTTGGGTTCTTATTAGAAGGTCAGCTTTTTGTTTAACAGGAAGTTACTTTGCTTTGTTGTGTGTACAGCAGTGGTGCTCTTGAGGAAGGGAGTCAAAAAAGAATCTGTAAATCAAAAGGAAATTGTCTAATAACTGTGTTTTATCTGGAGGTGGAGGCAGTAAAATGAAGACTGTATTCTAGCTGAGCTACAAGCACAACTTCCCAAACAGCTGATCAGGCTTAGGGCTAAGAAAAGGACTTTTTGCCCAAGAAAAAAAAAAAAAATGATACTTTGACAATAGATTTTTTTTTTCTGTGTGTGATTGGAAATTAAGAGACTGTTCTAGCCAAAGGCTCAGGTATTTGAAGGAGGTAGCAGTTTCAATGATGGAATTTTTCAAATCCACGATGGAGAGACTGGTTGACGAGTTAAAGGGTCTATGGGGTGACCCAAAAAGCATGATTTTGGTTTTAGATGGATTTAAAAGTAGGTTGTAATTGACCAGCCATTTCTGAAGTGAAGTAGGTGGAGATCAGACTGGAGCAGACTCTAAATGATTTTAAATAAATGACTTGATCTATACATGACCATATCATCTGTGTTAAGGACAGAGAGCAGGAGAAGGTTCCATGGTAATTTATTGATCAAAGCAGAAAAAAGCGAGGGATAGAATGGAGCTCTGAAGGACACCTTTGAGAAGCTGAGCAGTTTCCGAGGAATCTCTGGAATTAAGGTAGGGCACTTGTGTCCAACCCTATTTCAGTAAGAGAGATTAGGAGTAGAGAGCGCTCAGTAAGATTAAAGGATTTTATGGCATTGATAAATAGAAAGTACAGTTGTGTACACTTACCATAAAATGTAGATGTTCGCGTGCATTCACTGTTGCAGTCATCACATTTGGGTTATCTGCTTGTAGTAGCCCTCAGTTGGCCTGATTATCAAAGTCTTGGGTCCTGTGTCAGTTGCTGTCTCATCTTCCATGATGTCAGGTAGTCAGGGGTATAAAGCATGCAGCCGACGCCATTACATCAGTTTTTCTTTCCCCAGATGTCAGGTGTCCCCATAATGAGAAGCAATTATATACAAGGTTACACCTCCCAACAAAAAAGCAAATACACCAAAAAGCTTTAAGCATCGTAAACAAGGATAGAGGTACAGTCAACAGAAGTCAGGGGGCTGGAGGGATGGTAACCAGGACTGCAACAGTGAATACACTTGAACATCTACATTTATTTAAGTGTACACAACTGTACTGTTCTTCGTGTTTCACTGTTGCAGTTATCACATTTGGGTAGATTCCCAAAGCTAAGGATGGGAGGAGGTAATTAGATAGCATTAGGACCAGCTATAAGGCCCTGCAAAACTGCAGTGGCAAAGCCAGCTCTGGATTTAGAAAAAAACTGGCAAGTGGTAATGCTTGGTGAAGGTATGCACAGAACTCCAGGTAGCAGCTTCTAGGATGTCCCTGGTAGGGACACCTCTAAGAAAGGCTGTAGAGGTAGATGCAGCCCTGGATGAATGTTGTCTTATCCCCTGTGGGGTAGGTTTTCAGTGGTGCTTATAGCAGAAATAAATGCAATGGCCTATCCACTTAAAAATGGTTTGCTTTGAAATGGCCTTCCCCCTCTGCCCCTGCAGCAAATGCAACCAGCAGTTATTCAGATTTCCTGAGAGGCTCAGTCCTGTCCAAGTAAAATCTAAGTTGCCTGTGCACGTCCAAAAAGTGCAGTATTCGTTCCCCTTTGTTCTGTGGATTAGAAAAGAAGGTTGGCAAATGAATGGACTGATTAAGGGCCACACTGGACACCACCTTGGGCATGAAGGAGGGATTAGTCCTGAGGGACACCCTGTCAGCATGAAAGATGATGAAAGGCTCCACTGCCATGAGGGCCTGTAATTCAGACACCCTTCTTGCTGAAGTGATGGCTAGAAGGAAGGCTGTTTTCCAAGAAAGGAATTTCAACTCTGCATTTACAGCTGGCTCGAAAGGGAGGTAGAGTGAGCTTTTCCAATACAAAGTTAAGGTCCCAGGCTGGAGTACAGGCTCTCCTGGGTGGTCTTAAGTTTATGGCCCCTGTGAGGAATTGTTTCAGCAGTGGATGAGAGAAGAGGGATGGTTCTGTATTGTAATGAGCTGAAATGGCTGAGGCATGAATTTTGATGGAGGAAAAGGAAAGGCCCTTGTGAAGCATCTCAGTTACGTATTGAAGAATATGGGGTAAAATAATGGGTGCTGCTGTGCCCATCCCCAGAGTCTGGCTCCAGGAACAGAATCATTTCCATTTTTCAGCATAAGATTTTCTAGTACTAGGCCTCCTTGCCTCCAGAATGACATCAAACACTTGCTTACTGAGGGACGGTAATGGAGAGCTCATGTAATTATAGTCAGGCTGCCAGGTTCAGGGTTTGAAGCTGTGGGTGCAGAATCTGGCCCTCCTGCTGGGACAGCAGGGCAGGGGTCTGAGGCAGGTGGCATGGTGACAACAGTAACACACTGCACAAGAGGAGGTACCAGTGTTGGCGTGGCCAGTCTGGTGCAATCAGCATTGCCCTTGGTTCGTCCTGTTTGATCTTTAGTAGTACCTTGGAGAGGAGAGGCAGATGGGGAAAGGCATAAACTGACAGGTCTTTCCAGGTGAAGGACAGGGCATCCACTTTCCAAGCTTGCTTGTGGGGAGTCCTTGTGCAGAATTTGTCCAATTGGTAGTTCTGGGGGAAGGCAAACAGGTCCATCTCTGGGCTCCCCCATTTGTTTCTCAACATGTTGAATATCTTTGGTTTCAGTTTCCATTCGTGTGGGTCCATGAGATTTCTGTTTAGGTTGTCTGCCAGTGTATTTAGCTTTCCTGGCAGGAATTGAGCCTGTAGGTGCACTTGGTAGCTCAAGGCTGTGTTCCACAGAGCCATGGTTTGTCTGCAGAGAGGGAATGAATGGGTCCCCCCTTGCTTGTTTATGTACCACATAACAGTGGTGTTGTCTGTCTTTACCAATAATTGTCCTGGAAGCATGTGGTCCTTGAAGGCTATCAGAGCATTCTGTACAGCTAATGCTTCTTTTTGATTGATATGCAGGTTCATTTGATTTTGGTTCCATTTGCCCTGAATGCAGTGCCCTGCCAACTGAGTCCCCCATGCATAGTCTGATGAGTCTGTTGCTAGGGTTTGGACGGCAGGGGGGAGAGTGAATGGCAGTCCCTTGTTTTAGTGGCAGGCCTCTGCCCACCACAGGAACTCTATCTGTAGACAAGGTATGACAGGAATCATTGATTCTAGATTCTGAGAATGTTGATACCACAGGCTTTTTAGATACCATTGTAGTCTCCCCTCATATGCAGTCTTGCATATGGAATTAGTAGAATGCAAGAGGCCATTAACCCCAGGTCTTGCAGTATTTTCTTTGCAGAGAGTTGGGTCTTTGTGGCCAGTAGTTTGAAGCAGACTGTCAAATGAACTTGTTTCTCTGGCGTGAGGTAGGCCCATCTGGGAAGTTGCTCCCAGGAATACAATTTGTTGACAGGGTACAAGATGTGATTTCTTTTTGTTTATGGTGTACCCCAGAGATGTTAGTAATTTCTTTACAAATGCCAGATGATTTAATAGTATGTCCTGGCTTTCTGCCTGAATTAGACAATCATCCAGGTATGGGTATATTTAAATATTTCTTTGCCTGCAAAATGCAATGACTGGAGCTAGGCACTTTGTGAATACCCTGGGCGCAGTAGATAAGCCAAAGGGCAGTGTAGAGAACTGATTGTCCATATAGCCTGCTCTGAAGTGTAGGTATCTTCTGCAAGATTCCCTTATTGGGATGTGCAGGTAGGCTTCCTTTAAATCCAGTATTGCCAACCAGGCATCTTTGTCTAGCATGGAAAGCAGTTGATGACGAGTTAGCATCTTGATTTTGGGATTACCAAAAATGAGTTTAGGATAGACAGGTCCAGGATAGGACGTCAGGAATTGTCTTTTCTGGGTACCAGGAAAAGTCTTAAGTAGAAACCTTGCCCCCCATTCTTCTTCTGGGACAGGGTGAATAGCCCTGATGCTTAAAAGAGAGAGAATGTGCTTTTGAGCCTCTGCCCACTGATTTGAGGGTAGGTCTGGTCAACCATTTGTGGTTGGTAAGGAGTGGAAGTGGAATCTGTATCCTTGGGAAATTATATTTAAAACCCATTTGTCCTGGGTAATGAGTTCCCAATTTTTTGCATGCAGGGCAATCTTTCCCCTTAAAGGAACAGTCAGTTGAGCAGGGCTTCGAAGGTTTAAAATTAAGTCATTGAGACTGCTTACCATAGGGGGGAGTCTTACTACTCCCTGCTTTGGAAGTGGGAGTCCCCCACTGCTTAGGCCTGTGAGTACCTTGGGGTGTTCTGCTGGTTCTGGGTTTGGACTGAGAAGGCCTGGAAGAGACAGGAAAGGACCAATTCTTAGAGGGCCAATGCCTACTAAATTTGGGAGGCTGTACTTGCAGGAAATCTTTAACAGTTTGCATAGATTTAGCTTTTTCTTCCATCTTTTTAAGTAATACTACTACTATGTTGCCAAACAGGCGGTCTTGGTTTAAGGGAGCATCCAATAATTTAGCTTTAACATGATCTGACAAAGACTGCTCCTTAAGCCAAGCATGCCTTGTAAGTAAAGACCCAGTGACAACAGCCCTGCAAGATGCCTCTAGTAAATCAAAACCACATTGCAAAGTAGGTTTTCCAACTTGTTCAGCAGAATGCATTGAATCCTGTAAATCTTTATTTTCAGCACAGTCAGGAATCACCATCATTTTCTGTTTAAGCAATCCAATAATATGCTGCTGATACTTTAACATATGAAACTGGCAGTTTAAGGCCCTAATGGCCAAGGTTGCAAAGTGTATACCTTCTTACCCCATCTATCCACCACCCTGGAATCTCTATCAGCGGGGGTAAGATTTTGGGCAGTAGTAGCCTTAATGCCCTTGGGTCCCTGTAAAATGGTCTTAGGATCCGCAGTAGGATTTTTAAAGGGGGAACTTGTGAGAGTCGGGTACCCTGTAATACCCATCAGGTTTTCTGGGAGCAGGAGGTAAAGAGTCAGGGACCAGGCTAGATTCCGAGAAGGCATCTACAATGTCCAGTACAGGTGGGATAGCTAAAGGCCTGTGTTGAGGCAGGAGTAAGAATTCCTTAAGCCTCTTTTTGGAGTCAGAGTAATCCTGGCTTTCCCAGTGGAAATGTTCCCTAAGAGTATGCAAGGTTTCACCAAGAGAGAAATCCTCCGGAGGGGAAGCAGAGGGAATGGAGTCCTCTGCATCAGAATCCTCACAGGTAGATAACGGTAAATACTGGAAAACAGAAATTTCAGAATCCTGATCAGAAGAATCAGAAGGAAACTCAGTCCTAGGTCTCTCAGAGGGGGAAGGCTGGCTTCCCCAGATTACAGTAATAAGGTCTTCAGCCATTCTTATCATTTGTTTTTTAGGCATAGGGATCCTGACCATGCCGTCTGGGCATCGGTTTTCTAGGCATGGATCGAGTTTTAGGCCTTGAAGACGATGATGGCATCGGTTTAATATGCAAGTCAGTAAACCTGAATACACCCTCAGAAGCCTGTGCCTGCACAGTGGCTCCGAACCCATTCAAGGTGGAGACATCCGCAGGTTCCACAGTCAAAGAAGCATCTTGCGGCATACTGGACTCCAAATGGGTCTTAGTAGAGGCCTGCGAATTTGAAGTAGAGGGCATCAGGGGCTGCAAAAGCACCTCACTGAGTACTGCCGAACTGGCGACTAGCTTAGAAAAAGCGTCGTTGGCAGCTTTGGACCTATGCGGTCTGTTTCTGTCTTTATCTTTGCGTTTCTTCGGAATGTCGGTAGTCGGGTGGCTTACCGAAGCCATTTCTGGATAATTGAACCGAGTACCAAAATAGTTAGATGCGTAAATGAACAGATGACTAACAGTACGAGGTTTGAATAAGGGACAAAAACAACAGCGAGGTACATAGTGGTCTGGGTCTAAGCAAGGAATGCAGTATGAATGAAAATCTGAGATATTTGTTTTCCACAAGAAATACAATTGTTAACTTTTACTGACATCGGTTTAGAGCAAGAAAAAGGATCTCCAACGGGGTACTTAGCTTAGTTGAAGACTTAGGATCTGAAACTCGAAAACGAAAATTTCAGGAGTCGGTCGACCAGCACTTGTGAACTGCTTCTGCTTCAGGCACCGCATGGCAAGAAAGACTCGGGTAATGGCGTTGGCTGCATGCTTTATACCCCTGACTTCCTGACGTCATGGAAGATGAGACCGCAACCGACGCAGGACCCAAGACTTTGATAATCAGGCCAACTGAGGGCTACTGCAAGCAGATAACCCAAATGTGATGACTGTAACAGTGAAACACGAAGAACATATACAATTCTTCAACTGTAATGAATAAGACAGTGAGTATCCAAAGAGCTGTCATGGTGCTTTGGTCTGTCCAGAATCCATCACACATGAATGTAAAATCTTACCATAACCATAGATGTTCTCCTCTTCTGTGTTGCAGTATTCTTTACACGTGGGATGTCCCCTGCCCAAGCGACCCAACGTCTGGCCAGCATACAACAGCTTTTAGCTACTGCAAGGTATGTGGGATGTCACACATATGTGCTGACGTCAGCCATAAAAGGATGCCTGCATGTACAATCCTCAGAACTGCAATTTCACAGAAGGAACACCAGAACTAGGGAGCAACAATATGCCACCCAAGGAAAGAAACTAGATTGGGGGGGGGGGGCAGAACACTGCAACATAGAACTGAAGGACATCTATGGTTATAGTAAGATTTTACACAACTATTCTATGTCCTCCTATTTGATGTTGCAGCATTCTTTACACGTTGGAGAATTCCAAAGCTTAGTAGGAACTCTGAGAGGAGCTTTGAACAGAAGAGCTTTCAACAAAGGAACAGAGAATGGTTCTAGCAAATCCTGCTCTAGATCTAGAAATGATGTCCAACTTGTAATGTTTGGTAAAAATGTGCACAAAAGACCATAAAGCAGCCTCTAAAATAGAGTTAGTACCCAGTTCTTTAAAGAATGCACCTGTGGAAGCTACAGACCTAGTGGAGCAAGCCTTAACAGGAGCAGAAAGTCTTACCATGGAAATTATAACAAAACAAGACTGCCTTAGAAATCCAAGATGAAACGGTCTGCTTAGAGACAGCCAAACCCACAGCCCTGGGATGGAAAGAAACAAATAGCCGATCTGGCTTTCTGGCAGCCTTAGTCTTATCCAAATAAAATTGAAGTTGTCTATGCACATCCAAGATTTCTAAGATCCTTTCAATGGACGACTGAGGAGAAGGGAGGAAAGTGGGCAAGTGAATAGATTAAAACATAACTCATTCACCACCTTGGGCATAAAAGGAGGACTGGCAGACAGACACCCTATTCTTGGGGAAAACCAAGAAAGGTGAGGAAAGCCATCAAAGCTCGAATTTCAGAAACTCCTAGTAGAGGTTAAAGCTAACAGAAGGGTTTTCCAAGTACAAAACTTTAAAGGAGTTGAGGCTGCAGGTTCAAAAGGGACCACAGTAAGCTTCTCTAAAACATAATTCAAATCCCAAGGCAGTGGAAATGGTTTTCTGGACAGTTTAATATGAAGGACGCCTTTAAGAAAAGTTTTACCTCCAATCTGGATGCTAAATGTGGAGATAATGGCAAACATGCAGAAAGAGCTGACAAGAGAACTTTCACTGACGAGCAAGCCAAACCACTGTTAAGTAACTCAAACAAGTAAGAACCACTGGAATATCCACGGAAAAGTGGATCCAGATTTCATGAAAGACACCAGAATGAAAACCTCTTCCATTTGGATAAATAAGATTTTCTAGTATTAGGCTTCCTGGCCTCCTGCAGAACCCTAAGCACGTCCTCTGAAAAAAAAGTGCTTGAAAGGAATCAAAAGTTGATCACCTACAGGGTCAGTTGTAAGGTTGACAAATGTGGATGCAGCAGAGATCCCTTGTCTTGTGTGAGCAGGTCCACTATGTGAGGTAACTTGGGAGGGCTGCCCTTGGCTAAATGCAGAAGAAATGGGAACCAATGCTGTCCTGGCCAAAAGGGAGTCACCAGCAAGATTTTTGGTTTGTCCTGCTGAATCTTCATCAGGACTTTTTGAATGACAGGAAATGGGGGAATGCAAAAAGAAACATCCCCTTTTATGAGAAAGACAGGGTGTCCACCTTCCAAGCTAGAGGATGTGGGAGTGTTGCACAAAACAGATGAAGTTGTCTGTTCAGAGGAAGGCAAACAGATCAAGAACAGGAGTACACCACTGGTGGACCAAGTCCATACACACATCCCTGTGAAGCATCCATTCGTGAGATTGAGTCATGGACCTGCTTAATGTGACTGCCACAATATTTTGAGAGGATGGGATGTAAACCGCTTGAAGAGTCACTTTGTACTGAACTGCCAAATCCCATGCCACAAGAGCTAACCTGCAAAGAAGACAAGACTTCATGCCCCCCTGCTTGTTGACATACCAGAGAACTGTGTTGTTGTCTGTAAACACTTTCACAGAGCTTGGATGAAAGACAGGATGAAAGAGCAGCAGAGCTAGAATAAGAGAGTCCTCATTTCCTTGATACTGATATGCTCTTTCCTTTGAGAAAGAGACCAAAGGCTCTGTACCTTCTTTGAAACAAATGTCCACCAACCTGTGTCTGAGACATCTGTGAACAACTGTCAAGTAGGCTGGGGTAGATGAAGTAGTCCTGGATTCAGAGCAAGTTGGTGAATCCACCAAAGAAGCTCGGTTTTTAGGCATGGGAGAAGAGGGATCACAAACTCCAGAAGGTGATCATGCTGTGTCCAAACTGACTTAAGGTACCACTGAAATCTCCTCAGGGAGTTTTGCAAGAGGCGGCATGGAAATTGTGGATGCCATGAAACCTAGAAGTCTCAGAAACCTACTGACTGAAATGGACGAGAGAGGCAAAAGGTTTTCTAAGAAGTGAGGGACTGAATCTTGTCTGCTGGAAGAAAAGCCATCATAAGGTCTGTTCTGAATCTGCACCCTAGAAAGATGTCGTCTTGTGAAGGGGGCAGGGAAGATTTTTTGAAATTTAGGGTGAACCCTAGACTTTGCACAAAAAGGACGGCATACTGCGGATTCTGAGTCAGTTCTGATAGAAGAGCCAGAAAAAGAAGATAGTCCAGGTATGGATATACCTGAATACCCTTGACCCTTAGGAAAACAGTCACAGGGGCCAAGCACTTTGTGAACACCTTTGGGGCAGTTGAAAGTCCAAAAGGCAAGGCAGAGGAACTTAAAGTGCAAAGAAGCCACAGAGAAACAAAATTTTCCTGTAAAGAGGATGGTTGGGGATGTAAAGATAAGCATTTCTGATGTCTAGAGAAGCCATGTAAGACTGAGGGGGGAATAAGGGAAACAGTCTGTAAAGAAGCATGTGGAAAGATGGCACTTTTAGGAAAGTGTTTACGTGGGAAAGATCCAGAATTAGTCTCCAGGGACCATCTTTTCTAGAGACAAGAAACATTCTTGAACCAAACCCTCTGCCTCTCTGATCCACTGGCACCTTCTGAATTGTGTCATGAGAAAGTAACTCTTTTTGAACCTCTGGAAACAAACTCAATTGGTTTGTAGGGGGATGTGGAACTCCCATGAAAGGAGGGAGATTTTTCCAAGTCATGAAATATCCCTGTTGGATAACAGAAAGAAAAAAAATAACAAAGACGCTGAGCAAAAAAAACAACCTTTATGATGAGACAAAGCTTTCAGGTATTACACCCTTTCTCAATGTTTAGTACAGGTTCAATTTAAAAGAACATTTAAATAGGAGTCATAAGATCACATGACATACAGCCCAAACATCATGTGAACAAATTAAAGCAACAGTACCATACAGAATTACACGTTAATGTCCACAATTCAAAAATCATACATATATAAATGTATTTACAAGTTTAAAAGACTTTATACATATATAAAATTATTTCAACTTAACACGCTGTATCTTAGTTAAAACGGGCTTAAGAGAAACAGCAGAATTCAAACCCGGTTGGTTATCTGCTGAAAGTCTAACAATCCATTCAAATTCCCTAACCTCTAACAAATTTCCCACATCCCCTCCTCTAATAGGTAAACAAACAGCATCAATCACTCTAAATTTAAACCTATGACATGAACCATATATATTAATATGCTTAAACAATGCATTATTTTCACAGGCCCTTCTAATCTCAGACTTGTGTTCTATTATACGTTCTTTTAGTTTTCTAGTGGCTTTTCCAATATAAAATGAACACACAGTACAAGTTGCTAAATAAACCACATTACTAGTATTACATGTAGCCGACACATCAAATGTATATTTTTTGTGTATTACTGGGTGCATAAAGATGCTGTTATCAGATGTCATAGACAAAATATCACCACAAGTACAATTACCACAACCAAAAGTACCTTTCCTCCTAAAAGTACAACTTGAATCTAATTCAACATTAAAATCTTTATAACATAACATACTTTTTATTGTCTTCATGTTCTTATAGGCAAATATAGGTCTATCATCTAAAACTGCCCTAACTTCATTAGATGCCATTAATACTGTCCAGTATTTACTAATAATATTCCTAACCAACCTTGTCATAGTATTATATGAAGTTAGGTATCTAAGCTTCCTTTCCCTAATATCATCAGAACGAGCACTATTCAGATATTCATTAGTTGAAAAAAATATAGGTTTATATGTAGTTGACCTATTTGCTATTACTTTAGTCTTAATATCATCCAATATCAAAGGATTGTAACCACTATCCAAAAATTCTTGATACGCCTCATCTAGCCGTTTCAAAAAACAAAAATAATCCGTATTAAGTCTACTAATCCTACCAAACTGTGCCATAACAATACTTTTAAAAACATGTAGAGCATGCATACTAGAACCATGCAAATACCTCCCAACATTAACTTCCTTTCTATAAATGCTTGTATTCATTATACCATCATAAAAATTTATAGTAACATCCAAAAAGTTTATTAAACTACTGGAAAAGTCCATTTTAAATTTTAAAAAATTAGTTGTATTATTCAAGTAACACAAATATCCATGTAACTCTATAGAAGACCCTTTCCAAATAAAAAAAAAGTCATCAACAAATCTCTGGTAAAAACATACATTAGAATTTAAAAATTCTTTACCATCAAAAATATAAAGTTTCTCCCATTGATACAAAACTCAGTTTGCATAAGTATTCGCTACCGGTGTGCCCATAGCTACACCATTAAGTTTATTTACTAGATTTGGTGTTGTCTAATAATGTTTTTTTATTTAATAAACAATTGTATTTACAACTTACCGGTGTAGCTATGGGTAGTATTCCAAACTCTTGGGTGAGTGCCAAAGCTCACTAGAAAAAAAGAGAGTGGAGGCTTGGAACTATTTTCTATAAATCCAAGGACGACTGCCCTGGTAAATAAAGCCCTGGACTTGGAAATGTGGTCCAATTTGTAATGCACGGTAAAGGTGTTGGCAGAGGTTCCTATAGCAGCCTCTAAAATGGTGGCAGTGTCCAATCCTTTAAAGAAATCTCCAGATGAAGCCACAGCCCTAGTGAAGTGTGCCGTAATTTTGGAACCCAATGATTTCTCATGGTATGCATAGCAGAAGGAAATTGCTCTGGAAATCCAGGCTAAAATTGTCTGCTTTGTCACTGCTTTCTCCAGGGCCCTGGGGTGAAAGGACACAATCAGTCTGATTTTCCGATAGATTTGGTCTTGTCTAGGCAATACCTAAGCTGTTTATGCACATTAAGGGAATGTAAGACTCTCTCACTGTCACTCTGAGTATGGGCAAAAAAGGTGGGAAGGTGAACAGCTTGGTTTAAGGATAGCTCATTGACCACCTTGGGCATGAAAGGAGGGGTTGGGTTCTAAGGGTTACCCTGTCTTTGTGGAAGATGAGGAAAGGGGAAATGCCCACAAGGACCTGTAACTCTGACACTCTTCTACTGATGTTAAGGCTACTAGGAGTACTGATTTCCAAAGGGAGCCACCGCGAGCTTCTCCAAAATATAATTAAGGTTCCAGAGGGGTGGGATGAGTTTCTGGGGGGCCTGAAATGCAGCATTCCCTTTAAGAATAACTTTGCAGGCAATTGAGAAGCCAAAGGTGGGTCCAGAGGCAGATAAGCTGAAATAGCAGCAAGATGGGCTTTAACAGAGATGTATGCCAACCCTGTCTGCAAGAGTTCACACAGGTATAACAGTACTAAAGGGACATCACTCTGGAAAGGGTCTTTGTAGACACCATATAGAGAATCTTTTCCATTTAGACATACAAGATCTCCCAGTATTAGGTTTCCTGGCCTTCTGCATGACTGTGAGCACATCCTCATTGTAGAGGTGTCTATAAGGGATCAGAATTCTATCACTCACAGGATAAGGTTCAGAGATTGTAGGTGGAGGTGGATTAGAGATAACTTGCCCTGTGTGAGAAGGTCCACTTTGTGAGGTAACATGCAAAGATTGCCCCTGGCTAAATGCAGAAGGAGGGGGGAACCAGTGCTGTCTTGGCCAAAAGGGAGTCACCAATAAGATTTTTGGTTTATCCTACTGGATTTTCAGTAGGACTTTCTGAAGAGGGAAAATGCATACAGAAACATCCCCTTCCTAAAGATTAAGAAGGCACCCATTGCACTTGCCAGAGAACTGGACAGCCTGGTGCAAAAGGATGGAAGCTGTCTGTTCATAGGGGAGGCAAACAGATCTGAGGTGTACCCCATTTGTAGACTATGTCCAAGAACACATCCCTGTAGAGCATCCATTCATGGGACCGTGACATGGACCTGCTTAAGGTGTCTGCCTGAGTATTCTACTCTGAAGAAATATACACTGCCTGTAGCATGACAACCTGTTTTGTAAACACTTCACGAAAAAAACTGTCACTCAAAACTTGGAATAAAATAACAAAGCGATCCAGTACCAGTAAATCTGTTTATTACAATTTATAGATGAACTAAGCGCTTTCACCCAACTATTCCGTGGGTTTCTTCAGAGATAAAAGAACTCCTTCATCGTTCATGAAGGTCAATGGATATGTGTATTTAATGGGAACGATGAAGGAGTTCTTTTATCTCTTAAGAAACCCACGGAATAGTTGGGTGAAAGCGCTTAGTTCATCTATAAATTGTAATAAACAGTTTTACCGGTATTGGATCGCTTTGTTATTTTATTACAACCTGTTTTTTGGTAAGCTCCCACACTTGGAGAGCTAGTCTGAACAGCAAGTAGGATTTTGTTCCCCCAGCTTGTTCACATATCACAGAACTGTAGTGTTATCTGTGAACAATTTTAGTGGGTCCTGCTTCAGCGTGTGTTGGAAGGCCATTAGGGCCAAAAGAATTGCTCTCATCTCTCTGATATTGATATGTTCCTGTGTGATGGAGTCCGGCCAAGTGCCTTGGACTATTAGGAAACCCATGACTCTTCCCCATCGCAGATCCAAGGCATCTGTGTACACCTCCTGCACTGGCAAGGGCGCTTGTAAAAGGAGTCCTGGGTGGCAAATCACTTGATTCAACCACCACTGAATCTCTTTCTTGAGGCAAGGTAGGAAGGGGAATTTGTACTGTAGAGGATGAGAGTGCTGTGTCCATATAGATCTTAGGTACCATTGTAGCTTTCTAATGTAGAGCCTTACCAATGGCAACACGGGACTGGTCAATGCCATATGACCCAGGAGTGTGAGGTACTGCCCGACAGTCAAGTCTGTGTCCTGAAGGACAGTGAGCAGGTACTGCCTTAACTTTTCCACCTCTTGAGGTGGCAGAAAACCCCTCATGTCATTTGTCCTTATCCTGACCCCAGGAATATTTGGTACTGAGAGGGGATCAGGTTGGACTTGGGGTAATTTATGTTGAAGCCCAGTGCTTGCGGGAGTGATAATACTGCTTGCAGATGGTGTTGCAGGGATTCTGTGCAGTCTGCCTGAATGAGAAGGACGTCTAGATAAGGGAAAATTTGAATCCTTTGGGTCCTGCAGAAGGCCACCACTGGTGCCAAGCACTTGGTGAAGACCCTTGGTGCTACAGAAAGTCCAAAGGACAAGGCAGAGAACTGAAAATGTGAGGAGGTCACAGAGAACCGCAAGTACCTCCTGTAATTGAGCCTTATGGGGATGTGCAGATAGGTATCCTTGATGTGCAAGGTGGCCAAGAACCCCGAAGGAAGATCAAAGGGAAGAGGGTCTGCAGAATGAGCATTTGAAAGGTGGGCACTTGCAGGAAGAGACTGAGTTGGGAAAGATCTAGGATTGGTCTCCAGGGGCCATCTTTCCTTGGGACTAGAAGAGTCTGGAGTAGAAACCTTTTTCCTTCTATGTCACAGGGACAGGTTGAATTATTCCCTGGGCAATGAGGCTGTCTAAAACTGGCTGAAATAATGGAAGCTGTTCCTTTGGGGACTGTGGAATGCCCCTCAAAGAAGGAGATGTGATCCAGGTCATAGGTTCATAGATTAGTACTAAGCTAACTGCCCATGTGAGCCATTTTAAGCCTAACCAATTATCCCTTGTGAGACTCAAACGCTGCACCTTGTGTTTGTAAGGCAAACACCTTAACCATTAGGCCACCTTCCCAACAACAAAGGTCATGAAATAACCTTCTCTATGATGGATAAGACCCACCTGTCTGTGGTGATGTTTTTCCAAACAGGGAGACAGTGAGAGTGCCTTAGGGACAGGGGAATGGAGGCAAGAGTTTTTTTCAGGAATGGCAGGTAGTCACAGACTACCTGCCCTGTCTTGAAATTGAGGCTTCTGGGCTGGAGTCTGAGCAGGCCTGGAAGGAGTTGTTTGCTTCCTGGCAGTCTTTCTACCCCTGGAAAGAGGAAGGAGAGCTGAATGTTTCCTGATGAATTGGGTTTTTGAGGGGTAGTTCCTGTGGAATTTGGGGATAGGAGAAACAAACAGGTGTTTCAGGTCTTGTAACGCCTTCCCTCTCTGTTGCAGAGTTTTGAATAACTCAGCCACCTTTGTCCCAAAGAGGGCAGAGTTAACAAGAGGTGCATCCAAAAGTTTTGCTCTAATGCCATCAGGTAGGGGCTGTAACCTTAGCCAGGAATATCTTCTCAGGACTGAGGCAGATGCAGCAGACCTGGCAGAAGCTTCAGCTGCATCATAACTGCACTTAATGAAATGCTTAGTGACGCGACAGGATAGATAAATAAGGCTGGATATCGGAATCTTGGCAGGAGAGACTGGGATTTCACTCAGAAGTTTAGTGGCTTGTCCAAAAAGGGCAAGGACATATTTGGACATACGAGTTTGATAATCTATTGTCCTGAATGCCAAGGCAGATGAGGTGTAGCCCTTCTTCCCAAGGCATTCCATGGCCTTGCTGTCATAGTCTGTGGGGAAAAGTGGAGGACGACGGAAGGAGTTTAGATGCTTTATCAGCTGACATTGATACAGTGCCAGGGTCCGATGCAGGGCACTTAAGGAATCTGGCTCCCTCAGGAACCTTGTAGAATCTGTCAGGACTTCGAGGTGCAAAAGGCTGAGAATCAGGATTAACTGATGCTGCATTAAATGCATCCAGAAATGCTGGTAGCACTGGCGGTATAATTGAAGGGGCAGGGGAGTCCATCTGAAGAAGTTCATAATATATCTTCTGAACTTGTCATCTCAGAGGAGTCCCACTTGAAATTCTCCCTCATTTTTGAAATGGTGTCCCCAAAGGTGAGATCCTCACCTGGGGAATTCGTTTCTGCAGATTCTTCCTCAGGGGAGACAGCAACTGGGGAGACACATGACAGGGAATCCCTTGAGGAAGAGTCAGAGGATTCCCCAGCTTCAGCTTGGGAAGTATCTAAGGCCTGAGGCCTAGGGCTCATCACAGAAGGAGCCACTGGGGAGGCTAAAACTACAGCAGGCCTCAGAGACATAAAATCATTGAAAAAGCTTTGAGAAAAAGCCCGACAATCTGTCTAGCTCTCTACTGGGAGAGAAACATGTTTTCTTTTCTCTTTCCTTTTAAGGGACGGCCTAATGGGTGTTGGAGCCAAAGTAGGCCTGTGATCAGTAACCTGCAAAGCAATGGAGGGATCCGTTGGGGGGCCGGTACAAGCAGAGGTTCCCTCTTGCCATCGGTAGTCAATGTCTGCGTTACTTCTGAGGACATACCTTCCTCTCTAAATTCGGCGGCATCCACAATGGCACCCACTGCACCCATATCGGTGGCGACCAATCGTTCCTCCAGGCTGTCATCAGCCACAGGAAGGATGTTTGGTGGAGGAGGTGCAGCTACGGATTTGGGCCTAGCAACTTTGGCATTTTTCTTAGGTGGTTTGATGGGCTGACCGGACGGCCTCTCCATACCTAAAGCTAAACATCTGTTCAACTCGTGCAAACAGCTGCGTAGGCTTTCTGGAACAAGGGCCTGGCAGATGGAGCAGGACTTATGGTCGTGCGTGGGCCCTAAACAAAAAAGGCAAAGCTCATGGGCGTCTTTATGAGGGATCTGACGACCGCACCTACACTTTCCTTTCCTGCATGACATGAACCTACACAGGCATGTTAGTGACCCAACAAAACAAAACATCCCCAATGGGGTCCTTATGTTAGAAATTTTGATCCAACAGCTGGTATGTTAGGAACAGCTGATGTTCGACTGGCAGCAGACAAGTTCTGAGGTCTAGTACGTGCAGACATCACTTTTATGGCCCACGTTCCCTTAGCCAACATCAGACACTCCATGTGCCCAGCAGTGACTAGAAGCTTTTGTATACTGGTCGGGCATTTGCATAGCAAGAGAGGAAAACCCCAAGCATTTGGAATACTGTAGCATGATAACAGAAGGACATCACATGTGAGGACATCAAAAGGACCTTGCAGTAGCAAAAAGCTGTAATATGCTGGCCAGACGATGGGTCGCTTCAGCACAGGTAAAGAATGCTGCAACATTGAAAAGGAGGACATCTCGACAATAACAAAAGAGCATCCAACTTGACTTCCAGAACTTTTAGACGCTCCCCATGCTGTGGATGTCATCAGAAAGTAACATATAAAGGAGAAAGCATTCACGTCTTCAGTTCTTTTTGGATGACTTGACAAGGTCAACAAGTGTATCTAACGAGCATGTAAGACAGGATGTAAGTCCATCTCCCCCATTTGATAGGCAAAGGAGCTTGGAAGTAACGGATGGAAGCCTTATGATAATAAAACTGTCGCAGAATAGCATGGGGGTATGGGAGGGGTCTACATGGCAGCACTGAGCCCCTTACATAGGCATCTACAGTTACATTGACTATGCTCATACAGCTAAGGCTACATTCATCTTAATGACAACACAGAATTGTGTAAGAAGGCTATTAAAGCAGTACGTAAACTAGTACAAAAAGGCTGCTGTACTCTTGTAAAAAATGTCCCAAAAAGTAATATCTGAAAAAGTGTGGACAGACATCCATGCAACTGCCTGACAAACACTATGTCATAAAACCCTGAAAAGTGCAGTACTGTACCTGCAAGATATCCAGCTTAGACAGTGTTTGCTTGGAAAAAAAAACTGCCTGCCTGAAATCTTTAATTATGTCTGGATAATAACTTAGAGGAGTCTCTGTGACTCCAAGAGGTCAAAGAGATTCTTTACTTTTTTTCTGGGTATCTGGAAATAAATACCAGAAAGGGATGAGCCTCTTTCAATACCAGTTTGGAGGCAACATTGGGTAGAAAGTAGAAACTAATCTTAATGGTCCTGGCCTTGTGCAAAATACTGCAAGGTATTTGAAGTCCTTTTTGCTGAGGTAATGTCCACAAAGAAGAAAGTCTTCCAAGGCAGAAATTAAGCACTAAGCATGCTGGCACAAAAAAAGAGCAAATGTCAGTTTTCCTAAAATAAAGTTCTGATTTCAAGGAATCACCACATTCTTCTTTAGGTGCTGCAGCAACAGTACTCCCTTAAAAAGAATTGTTGTGTAAGAACTTACCATAACCTTAGATGTCTTCCATGTTGCAGTATTCATAGCTGTATGGAGGTCATTGCCTGCAGCACCCAACATCCGGCCAGTATACCAAAGTCTTAAGATCCAGGGTACATGTGATGCTGCATGTCAGAGCCATAAACCAACATATAAAGGTGATGTCTGCATGTGGTTGGGAGGATGGCCTGATGGTTAAGGTGAACCTATGTACCCACTTCAGAAATTACTTCCGCATACAGTAGTACCCCTAGGAAGCCAAAAAAGGAGAGCTTTTAAGACCCACATATGCCACCAGGCAAGAAGGTACCCTATGGAAGTACGTGCCGGTTGTTGTGTCCTGTTTGGATGAAAAGACGACAGGGAATGTCACACAAGAAGGATAAACAGGGTAGTAGGGGGAACTGAATACTGCGACATGGAAAAGAAGTTCTTGCACAACAATTCTATGTCCTTCTATTCTCATGTTGCAGTATTCATAACTGTAGGGAGAGTACCAAAGCTTTAGGTATGAGCATGGGAAGAAGGTTGAGAGGCAGGGTCTATGAGACCCTGTAAAATAGACCTAGCTTGTGATGCTTGGTAAAGTAACGTACTGAGAACCAGGTGGCTGCCCCCCTAAAAAATGCTGCTGAAGAAGCAGCTTCCCTAGCAGAATGAGCTCTCACATTGGCAGTTAATTCTTTTCCATGAAAAGAATAACAAAAAGAGATTGCTTTGGAAATCCATGATGCTACAGTCTGTTTAGACACTGCCTTCCCCAAGGCCCTTGGGTGAAAGGAGACAAACAGTTGGTCAAACTTCCTAATGGATTTGGTCTTGTCCAGGTAATACCTTAGTTGTCCATGAACATCCAAGGAATGTAAAGGTTTTGAGGTTGAGGGAAGAAAATAGGAAGATCAATGGTCTGATTCAAGGACAGCTCATTAACCACTTTAGGCATGAAGGAAGGATTAGTCCTGAGGGAGACCCTGTCCCTATGGAAGATATGGTAAGGAGGGGTAGCCATTAGGGCTTGGATTTCTGAGACCCTCATGGAGGATGCGAGGGATACCAGCAGTACTGCTTTCCAAGTACATAGCTTAAGTGATGCAGAGTGAGCTGGTTCAAATGGAGGTAGCGTGAGTTTTCCAAGGACAAAATTAGGGTCCCATGAAGGAGGTATAGGTTTATGTGGGGGTCTGATATGGAGGACTCCTTTTAGGAAGAGTTTTACCTCTAACCACGATGCAATGGCTGACAAATGTACCTTAACAGAAGAGTCAGTCCTGAATGTAAAAGCTCACACAAGTAAGAAAGGACCATGGGTATTGGAATAAGAAAGGGGTCCTGTTTTTTCTTTAGACACCACCTGGAGAATCTTTTCCAATTTGATACATAATTTCTCCTGGTACTAGGTTTCCTGGCCTCCTGCAGGACACTGACTGCATTCTCTGAATATAGGTTTCTGAAGGGGATCAAAACTCTATCAACCATAGGGTGAGTCTGAGGTTGAACACCTGAGGGTGGATGAGGGATCCCCTTGTCTCGTGTGAGTAGGTACAATCAGTGGGGTAACCTGCGGTGATTGCCCTTGGCTAGTAGGTGTAGTAGGGGAAACCAATGCTGTCTTGGCCAAAAGGGGGTCACCAGCAGGATTTTAGGTTTGTCCCTCTGGATGTTCAGAAGGACTTTTTAAATTAGTGTGAAGGGGAGAAAAGCATAAAGATGCATCCCACCCAATAAAACGAGAAGGCATCCACCTTCCAGGTCTGTGGATGTGGGTCTCTTGTGAAAAACAAAGTCATCTGCCTGTTTTGGGAGGAGGCAAACAGATCTGCCTGAGGAATACCCCACCTGCGAATAAGATCCAAGAACACCTCCCTTTGAAGCATCCATTCGTGAGAGGGTGCAGAGGTTCTACTGAGAGTATCCACCATTCACATTCTCTGTGGAAGGAATATATACTGCTTGCAGGTGAATGTGTAGTTTTGGTGCTAGGGACCAAATCTGAATTGCCAAGCTGCAAAGTGGGTAGGACCTTGTCCCTCTCCACTTGTTGACATACTACAGGACAGTCATATTGTCTGTGACTACTTTCAAAGTGCCTGGTAGGAGAATCTGGAGGAATGTTTGTAATGCAAAGGGAAGGGCCTCATCTCTTTGATACTGATGTGATCCCTTTGTCTGAGGGAAGACCACTCTCCCTGAACTTTGTTCTGGTTGTTGTGGTTTTGCAAAATTGCTCCCCACCCTAGGTATGTAGCATGTGTGTATATGTGATGTAAGGCTGGAGGCATCTGCAAAGGTATATCCTGACTGAGGTTGATGGATGCTATCTGCCATTCCAGCTCTTATTTCAGGCATGGGAGAAGGAGGGGAATATTCAGAGGGTGGGAAAGCTGGTTCCACCGACTCTTCAGGACCCACTTGAACTTCCTCATATGCAGTCTTGCCAAGGGAAGCATGGGGATCAAGGATGCCATGTGGCCTAGGACTCTAAGGAATTCCCTGGCTGAAATGGTTTGTAGAGAGAGAAGTGTTTGAAGGTAATGGTTGAGGGCTTCTACCTTCTGGCAGGGGATAAAGGCTGCCATCTTGTCGGTTCTTATCCTGCACCCTAAGAAGACCAGGTCTTGAGTAGGTGTTGGGTGTGACTTTTGCTAGTTCACAGTAAACCATATGTCTGTCAAGGTTTTGGACACAATGTGTAAGTGATGGTAAAGGGTGTGGCAGTCCTGGTGAAGGATTAACAGGTCGTCCAGGTATTTGTATGCCCTGCATTCTGCAGTGGGTGATAACTGGAGCTAGGCACTTTGTGAATACTATGGGAGGTGTAGAGAGCCCAAACGGCAATGCAGGGAATTGAAAATGCAAGGATCCCACTGAGAAACACAGGAATTTCCTGTAGTTGAGGTGAATGGGGAATATGAAGGTCGGCAACTCTGAGATCCAGGGATAACATGAAAGCTTTTTGGGGAATAAGGGGTAGGAGATGATGCAAGGTGAGCATTTTGAAGGTAGGCACCCTGAGAAACAGATTGAGGACAGACAGATCCAGAACTGGTCTCCAAGGGCCATCTTTTCTTGGGACTAAGAAAATCCTGGAGTAGAATCCCTTGCTTGTCTGATCTGGTGGTACTCTCTATGGTGCCCTGAGCTAGGAGCTGACACAAAATTGAAGGAAAGAGGTGAAGCTGACTTGGAGGGGGTTGTGGTATCCCCTGGAAAGGAGGAACTGTTCGCCAAGTCATAAAACAGCCTTTCTGGATGATGGAAAAGACTCAAGCCTCTAAGGTCATCTTCTGCAAGGAAGGTAGGGAAAGGGTGAGGTGGAGGGACAGGGGGGTGGTACTGGGCAACTGATTTGAGTCACAGTGGAGGGGCTCTGTCAGGGTCAGGCTGCCTCTGAAAGGAAGTAGGGGTTGAAGAAGAGGATGGTCTAGGAGTGAAGTGTTTCCTAGATTGTCTCTGTCCCTTAGCCTGAGGGGCAGTAGACTGAGAAGACTGCCTCCTAACAAAACTGGTCCTTTGAGGGTAGTTCCTATGGTATCTAGGAATAGGAGACACTAGAACATGTTTTAAAATTTTGTAACTCCTTGCTCTTTTCTTCTAGAGATTTTAAGAGCTCTGCAGAAGCTGTATCAAAAAGGGCCTTGTTATCAAGTGGCGCATCCAGCAAGTCGTTTGTACATCCATGGGAAGTGGTGCCTAACCCAGGAATAACTTCTCAGGACCTGAGGCTGCAGATTTGGAGGATGCTTCTACCGCATCATAACTGCACTTGGAGTGCCTGGCCACCTGAGAGGCGGTAAAGAGCAGGGCAGAGATTTGTAACTTAGCAGGAGAGTAGGGCACATCTGGCATAAATGCAGAGGCTTTGGACAGGGTATCTAAAACAAACCTAGCCATGTGGGTTTGAAAATTTAGGGCTCTGATGGCTACAGTGGAAGAGGTATACATTTTCTTTCCTAGCCTATCCATAAACTTGCTGTCCTTTTCTGTGGGAAACAGACAGGTGGAGGGCAGATGTCTGAAGGATTTGTCTGCTGACACTGCTATGACAGGTGGGTCTGCGGGGGGGGGGGGTTGAACAAGAACTGCGTATTCTGAGGAACTTTATAAAATCTATCTGGATGTTTGTAAGCAGGGGCTGAGAATCAGGGGCCTGAGATGCAGCCAGAAAGGCATCATGATAAGCTGGGAGTAGGGGAGTGACTGCAGATGGGGAAGGCTGGTCCATCTGTAGTAGTTCAAAATACCTATTTTTAGTTTCAGAAACATTTTAGGCATGCCATTTGAAGTGCTCTCTTGTTAAAGAAACAGTGCCCCCAAAGAAGAATTTTTTATCTGGGCATTCAAGGCTAATACTGTCCTCCTCCTCCTCAGGAGTATCATGAAATCCTTGGGAGATTCAATCTGGGAACAATAAGTAAGAGATTCATCAGAAGAGGAAAGGTTGGGGGCGTGGCCAAGGATGAACAAAGGATAGCAGCAGATTTCTTCAGCTCCACCAATTTCATTACACTGACAGGAATTAATTACTTAAAAAATTAATTTTTGAAGTAATTTTCTTTCTAAATACATTTGTTTTATATAGTTCTTGAACTATATCTAAAAAAGAAAGGAAATCTTAACAATATTCCTGTCAGAAATCACTGTGGAAATTTTCCTGTCAGTTTATCAGTCTGAAATGAGTTCCAGTAAGACAAATTCTCAAGACTCCAGCATGAAGAAAGAACTTCAGTCTCTGATAATTATAATCCAGCAACTTACTGATAAAATGGATAAAATGGATACTAAAATAGACACCTTCATAGAAAAAACTACAAAACAAATAGACCTGTTACATACAGACCTGCAACAACAGAAGATCCAGATGACAGGCATAGAAGAAGCTGTGAATGACATGGAAAATAGAATCCAAGAAGAGGAAATCAACATTGAGTTTCTGCTGAAACAAAATACACATTTACAAACAAAGCTGGATGACCTGGAAAATAGATCTAGGCGCAATAACATTAGGATTTTTGGACTGCCAGAAAATATTGAAGGTAACAATATTACTTCTTTTTAACAACTTGGCTCCCTAAAACTTTAGACTTACCAGAAGCATTCTCTTTTGGTATCGAAGAGCACATAGATCTATAGCTAATACTAACTCTAACAAAAAATATCCTAGATCAGTTATAGTTAGATTTCTATCATCTTTTGATAAAGAGATGGTTCTTAAATCTGCTTGGGCTAAAGCTCCTGTTAAGATTAATGAGACAACTGTGCGTTTTGACAATGACTATTCTTCCATGGTATTAGCTAAAAGAAAAGTTTTTCTGCCACTAATAAGGGAGCTTAAAAAAGCACAGTTTAAAACATACCTTCTGTTTCCTGCCAAGCTTAAAATCTTCCTTCCTGATGGTCCTAAGGTTTTCGATGATTTAGACTCTGCTTTACTGTTTGTCAAAGAAAAAAGGATTTTGGATAAAATAGAAGAAATGGAATGGGCTAGTTCTTCATTAAAGAGATTGGCAACTGAAGCTTCGTGAAGACTTCAGAGAAAAAGAAGAGACTAAAAAACAAATGATTTGTTATATGTTTTTTTCTCTCTCATCATTTTAGTTAATTATTAATCTTTTTGAATATAGTTCCTGCATTTCCAGAAAGCCACAAATATTTTGGAAAAGATTTAATCAAAGTTATTCTCTATGTGCAAAGAAATGTTTTGTTTCATAACCAGTCAAAATACCTGAAGATTTAATGGCAAGCTGTGATTCAATTTGTTTCTCTTTCTGAAAAGAAGTAAGGTTAGTAATTTGATACATTTTTTTATCTTTACCTTTTTTTTCCTTCTTCTTTTATTATTTTCTTTGTTTAAACAATGACATTCTATTTAGATTATGTAGTGGGTAAAGGGTGGGGAGGGCAGGAGAGAACAGTAATGAAAATATCATTAATAGAATAATAACATATTTATTCCTTGTAAAAGTTTATAAGTTCTTCAAATGCTATTTCTAATTATACTTTCTTGATTATACTGCTTATGCTTGTTTGTAAATAATCTGTCATGCTTTAACTAATAATAATCAGAACTAAATAAGAGTAAATAATATGTTTTATTTTTAACTCTATTAATATAAACAGTAAGTAACATTCCATTGTATATACTTCTTACAGCTTTCTCTTACGTTTTTTTATTTCTGCCTCACTCCCTTTTATTTTCTACTCTCTTTTTCTTTTCTTTATTAATATATAGAAATGCTTTTGATTGTGTGGGCACAGTGAATAATAGGATTTGTATGAAAATTGAGTTGGGAGAAGAATGTTGAGTTTTATTGCTTGATGGTAATTTGGGGCTTAATTTCACTTACATAGAGGCTGTAATGATCTGTGGAATACATTGTGAAGGTTTTGTCATGTTTAGATGCATTTACACTGTTAAATGAATGTTTGTCACTAGATTTTAATAAGTTTCCCGCCAAAATGTTAAGAGAGACAATCTGGGATGTGGGCTGTCTCATGCACAGTGTCTATGAACTACTTCAAAAGCTTCAACCCACAGAATTCTCACAGAGAAACTGAAAGCAGTTAGTATAACCTTTGACATAGTTATCACACTGACACACCACAGATTCAGGAAAATACTCTATTCATAAAATATGTCAGTTATAATGTTTTGTTTCATAACCAGTCAAAATATCTGAAGATTTAATGGCAAGCTGTGATTCAATTTGTTTCTCTTTCTGAAAATAAGTGAGAGGCTGTAATGGTCTGTGGAATACATTGTGAAGGTTTTGTCATGTTTAGATGCATTTACACTGCTAAATGAATGTTTGTCACTAGTTTTTAATAAATTTCCCGCCAAAATGTTAAGAGAGACAATCTGAGATGTGGGCTGTCTCATGCGCAGTGTCCATGAGTTACCTCAGAAGCTTCAACTCACAGAATTCTCACAGAGAAACTGAAAGCAGTTAGTATAATCTCTGACATAGTTATCACACTGACACACCACAGATTCAGGAAAAATACTCTATTCATAAAATATGTCAGTTATAATGAGTTTAAATGATGTAGTTTTTAGAAGGCATAGAAAATGAAACATTTATTTAAATGTTTTTGAAAATCTACTTAACAGCAGCATAATAATCTGTGTTAAAAATTTGTGTTCCAAACATATACTTTACTATAACTCATTTAATTCATCTGATTGACAAGCATAAATAATCTTATAACTATTCTGGAAGAAATGTCATGTGATATATTTTAAAGCAGTAGGTTAGCATGATTGTAAAATCTGGTTACTAATATGTATTTGCTGTGCATTATTTTGTATAAAGCAGACAGATTTATTCTAGGGACAGCAAGTAGGATAGTGCTCAACAAAGACAACTCAGTGAGATCAGATATATATATATATATATATATATATATATGTGTGTGTGTGTGAGGGCTTTTTTTTTTTTTTTTTTTTTTATATATAATAATGCAAGTGTTTCTGAGAATCTGCATAACTATCCAATATGATTTATAATAATTTCTATGAATACAATATTTTACTCTATTGACAAAATGAATGTTTGCCACAAGTTTTAATAAGTTTCCCGCCAAAATGTTAAGGGAGACAATCTGAGATGTGGGCTGTCTCATGCACAGTGTTCATGAGTTACTTCAAAAGCTTCAACTCACAGAATTCTCACAGAGAAACTGAAAGCAGTTAGTATAATCTCTGACCTAGTTATCATACTGACACACCACAGATTCAGGAAAAATACTATATTCATAAAATATGTCAGTTATAATGAATTTAAATGATGTAGTTTCTTGTAGTAAGTAAAGGTCTTATTTTAGAAGGCATAGAAAATGAAACATTTATTTAAATGTTTTTGAAAATCTACTTAACAGCAGCATAATAATCTGTGTTAAAAACTTGTGTTCCAAACATATACTTTATTATAATTCATTTAATTCATCTGATTGACAAACATAAACAATTTTATAATTCTATTCTGGAAGAAATGTCATGTGATATATTTTAAAGCAATAGGTTAGCATGATTGTAAAATCTGGTTACTAAAATGTGTTTGCTGTGCATTATTTTCTATAAAGCAGACAGATTTATTCTAGGGACAGCAAGTAGGATAGTGCTCAACAAGGACATAACTCAGTGAGATCAGATATATATATATATATATATATATATATATATATATATATATATGTGTGTGTGTGTGTGTGTGTGTGTGTATGTGTGTGTGTCTGTGTGTATGTGTGTGATGGCTTTTTTTTTTTTTTAATAATGCAAGTGTTTCTGAGAATTTGCATAACTATGCAATATGATTTATAATAATTTTTATGAATACAATATTTTACTCTATTGACAATAATGAGTTTAAGTAAATGCTCATATACAAACAATTCAAGATTTTTTTTGGAAGCTGTTCATAGTATTCACATGACAGAAAATAGATGCATCTTAATATATGTAATGTCTGAATCATATTAGCCAAAGTTTTTGATTTAAATGAATGTTAGAACCCAATTTTCTCTCCTCTTGATTTCTAACATCAAGATTATTTGAATGCTATTTGAATACAAGTGTTATATATTACATAGATCTATATATCTATATAGTAGTATGAACAGTTTTAAAAAAAAAAAAGTTTACTTTAGTTTATATGATGCTGTTTTACCAAATGTGTAGTTTTGTCTTGATAGATAATTGAATTGAAAACTGTTAACCTCAGTTAAATATAACTAGTATTAAATTGATAAGGTGGTAGCTGAGGTACTGCTGCTTAGGGTAGGGGGTTAACTTGAGTAGTAAATACTACTCTAAGTTGGAGTTTTCAACTCCAGGCTGGATGCAAGGTTTAATCCTTACATTATTTTCACTTGTTCATAGTTATATGTATATAGTTTTGACATCCACAATATATTTTGTACACTCATTGTCACTACAAACAAAATTGAATCCTATACAAAATCTCATAAGAGATTTAATAAATACAGCTATATTTAAAGGTACACCTAAAAGAGGAGATGTAACATTATTTATCTTGTTATTTGTTATCTCGATCATAAGATTCTTGAGTTTTAAAAATGCCAAATGACATCTTTAAAAGGAATTTCTTTAAACATTAATGGATTGAATAATCCGTGTAAAAGGGCAAGCCTAATAAGATACATTAATTTACACAAGGCCAATCTAGTCTTCCTGCAAGAAACTCATCTCTTGAAAAAAGATATTGATAAACTAGCCACTAATAAGTATACAGTATTGGTTAGTTCAGAGCACACTCAGAAAAAAAGAGGAGTGGCTATTTTATGGAATAAAAGTATGCCCATTCCTAAAACCATTAAGTCTTATATCAGGATGACAAAGGAATGTTTTGTATGGTTACAATACAAATTAATGGGAAGACTTACACTTTAATTAATGTATATTGGATACCTGGAATTGGTATTAATACAGTGAAACATCATATTGATAAGATCATATCATTCTCTATAGGGGATATTATTTTAGCTGGTGATTTTAATTGTATACTACATGAAAGTGATACTACCACTATAAGGAAAAGAAGAATTACATCTAATGCAAAACACTTAAATGATTTTGCTAATTCTTATCATTTGAATGATATTAATAATCAGATAGATTCAAAATCATTACCATACACTTTTTTTCTAACAGATACAAAACTTATTCAAAAATAGATAGGGTCTTTATTTCTAACCAGATGGTAACAGATTTAATTAATTCCACAATCATTTCATGTCCTATATCTGATCATAACTCAATTGTTTTTGAATTCATGATAAAAAATACTCATAATGTTCAAATCAAAAGGATACCAGCATACTTAACTCAGCTAGAAGACTATAAAGAATATATACTTTCAGAAGTACAACATTTTCTAGACATAAATAATACTCCTGAAGTCTCCATTGTCTATGTTTGGGATGCCTTAAAATCATATCTATATGGACAAAGTATCAGATGGTATAATAATAAAAGGAAATCTTGGGATAAGGAATTGTTAGATATTCAAAGTAAATTAGACTCTTATGAACATAATAATAAAGAAAATATTATGGACAAGAAAGTTATTGAAGAAATAAACAAACTAAATGAGAAATACAAAGAAATTTTAACTCATAAAGTTAAAATAACTTTAGAGAAATACAAGTTTTGTCTTATTCAATAAGCCCCAAATACTTACATAGACTTAAAAATAAAACAAAAGATTGAATAAACAAAACCATATCAAAGAAATCTTTTCTCTAAGGAAAAGAAGAATGTTTCTAGTATACCAGAAATACTGGATGAATTTAGAAATCACTTTCACAAGATTAACCATAACAACATTAACATGGAACCTAAAGATAAAATAAAGGAGTTTATAACCACAAACATGAATAAAAGCTTAATAAACAACAGATTAAACTATTGGACAAGAGTATTTCATATACAGAAGTTATTACACAAATAAATAAGCTTAAATCAAACAAAGCACCGGGTAATGATGGTATTATACCAGAGATATATAAAATCCTTTCTAAAACTACATATTCATTAATACATAAGGTTTTTATTTTGGCCCAAACTGAGTTAATAACCCCCCCATCTTGGCAATATACATTTATTTCACCAATTTTAAAACATAATAAAGATCCAACTAGATGTTCTTCATATCGACCCATCTCATTACTTAATGTTGATTATAAAATGTTTATGAGTATTTTTGCTGATAGATTGAAGACAATCATCCCCGGCATTATAGATATAAATCAGACGGGCTTCATTGTAAATAGAAATACTTTTGATAATATAAGAAGAACTTTAACATTAATTGATTTTGCAAATAGGAAAAAGAAAGATTTAACACTTATTAGTCTTGATATAGGTTCAGCATTTGATTCAGTAAGTTGGGACTGTTTACCTTACTGAAATGCACAAACTTCTCTGATGCATTTGTAAATTTAATTGAGCATTTATACAAAGGAACGCTGGCTTATATTAAGGTAGGAACATATGTTTCACAAAAATACCCATTCTTAAAGGTACAAAGCAAGGATGTCCACTTTCTCCACTATTATTCACTTTAGTAATGGAGCCTTGGGCTAATTTGATTAGAAACAGTACTGACATAGAGGGTTTTGAAATAGATGAAAATACAACATCAAAAATTCAACTTTTTGCAGATGATGTTCTAATTACATCAGCAGGATCTAATTCTTCTATGCAGTCTTTATTTGATAAAATGATGAATTTTAAAAGTATTTCTGGTTTAATATTCAATGAAGAAAAGCTAAAATACTACCTATATACACGAAAAAATATTCTCATTAGTGATTTTACTAAATATGTACCCAATTCAGGTCAGATAACTTATTTAGGTATAATACTATCTAAAGATATTAAATCTATTATATATAATAACTATAATACCTGTTTTCTTAATATACAAAATCTTTTTAATACCTGGAATAATATGTTTTTTACTATGGAGGAGAGACTTACAATTATTAAAATGATAATATTCCCCAAGATTTTATACTTAATACAATCAATAATACTTTCACCTACAAAAATAACTATCAAGAAACTGAATACACTAATGTTAAATTTCTTATGGGCACCTAATAGACCTAGGATTGCATTAAAGAAACATACTAATAGCTGGTCTCAAGGGGGTATTTCTTTTCCAGACTTTAATTTATATATTATCTCTTCTATTATAAAAGTTATTACTTTATTAACAGATCAGTCATATATCGCAAAATGGAAAGATTATTGGGAGCTAATTAGTATGCACTTCATGAAAATCTCCTTAACACATAAAAATATGATTGTAAATAACTGCATGTTGTGGTTGCTAAAGGAATTTTGTACTTCACCTATTACACCTAAACATATGGTTTGTTACCCATTAAATATTATTATTAGTTATCATAACTTTATATTCATGCACCCTAAGTATAGGGAATGGAATTTTATTGTATTCCCTATAATGTATACTCAGGGTATGCTTATGTCATCTACTTCTGAAGGAGCTCATTTAGCTATAGATAATAATCTAAAGTACTGGTATCAGCTGATATCTGATAATAAAGTTAAAAATCTAGATTTCTTAAAACAAGAATTTGATCTAAGAGAAACTTGCTGGTTAGAGGTTCAGATCTTTAGACAACATCTCATTGATAGAATAGATCTAATGTCTATAACAGTTAAAGAATCTATTCCAAAACTGATTGATTACTTGATATTAAATTTACAGCATAAAGTTTCTGATAAAGGTAAACTTTCATATATACATAAAATTATCAGACAAGAAACTTTTTACAGTGTAGATTCATACTGGAATTATTTCACCTCTATTAATGGGGACCCACCAACTCAACAAGATAAACAATATATATTGGAATCTGCTTATAGAACTACATCTTCCATTGTCTGGAGACTTTATACATAGAAATTTTTACATAGATATTTGTATACACCTTTGATGATGAATAAAATAAATAATAAAGATAATCTATGTAAGAGATGTAATGTAGAAATTAATGCTGACTGGGCTCATATGTTTTATGACTGTATGAAGTTGAAAGAATACTGGAAGTCAATTAATGAATTTTTGCAGGCTCTTTTTACAGATAATTTCATTACTTCTAAGTCTCTTATATTATTCAACACACCTGTACCTCAATGTGTTAAAAAGATTAAGCTTCCCTTGTTATGGTCTATCCTAGCAGTGGCCAGGAAAATAATAACTAGAAATTGGATTTCAGATACACCTCCTTCGTTCAATGAATTTAAAAATGTTATGAATATAATGTGCCATATGGAAATAAGCACAATTAGAATGAGAACAACTAGAAAAACATCATATTATATTGTATGGGATAATTTACAAAATTTGTTAAAAAAATTCTAATTTCAATAGCATGGTATTTTAGTTTAATTAATTGATCTGATTGTAGTGGATGTCTTTGTAAATACTTTAGTTGTTTTGTTGAATATTATAATAATACCTATTTTTAATTACTTGTATAAAATTGTTATGATATTTCTCTTATATGTTAAAACAATAAACCTGTTTTGAAAAAAAAAAAAGAAGAGGAAAGGTCTTCCTCTGACTCCTTTAAGGCCTGCATATGTATAGAGGCTGGTCGGGGCACCTGAGACTGAAGGGCCTGGAAGGCTCTGAACAGATTTTGGGAAAAGGCTTTCCATCCAGAAACTGGTTCTGTTTCTCTGCGTTTTAATTTTTGCTTTCTCTTAAGAGAAACAAAGATGACTTGGTTTTGGAGCCAATGCCTGGGTGCATAGCCGGCTTTAGGCATAGGCCAACTAGGTGGCCGCCTAGGGCGCAGCTCTAGCGGGGGCACTTTTTCAGTGTTTATTTGGTGCAAGTAGACCAGGATGGGGGCACCAGGTGGTATGGTGGGGGACACCGTGGAGCCCTTTTGCCTAGGGCACCAGTCGACCTAAGGCTGCTCCTGCCTGGGTGGATGGGAAGGCAAGAGTAGGCCCCTCTGATGCCACTAGCCATGGTCCCCCTAACCATCAGAAGCTGATGGCTGATCAACCTTAGCGGACTTGCTCTGTGTTTCCGCTGAACTGGCTTCCACCAAGGTTTCTGGTTCTAGCTGTAAAACCAACACCCAATGTGACCCTGGGCTAGCATCTGCCTCGAGAGTCTCACAGGACTCCTGAGGTGCAGCATGGGCATCAGGCCTAACTTTTTTGGCCTTCTTTCAAAATGGCTCCTCGAAGGTATCTAGCCCACCCCCCATACGTAATGCCAAACATGAGAGTCTCTGGTTTTCTAACTAAAGTTTTAAGGCAGCCAAACGACTGCACAGCGTCTTTGGCACGAAAGAATAAGAAGTTATGTACTCACCATAACGTTCCATGTGAGTTGATCCATCTCGCCTTCATTCTTTACTGATGGGTTCGGAGTCGATCCATCAGCTCCGATATGGCCATTTGCAAAGCTCAAGGTTTACCAGTAGCTCGAGACCAAGCCCCTTATCCCATGATGCACTGCTGGAATTACCTCAGATCTTGTTTGCTGCGTGTACTACATCCAAGTAAGAGACCTACCCTCCCACAGAGAGGAAGAAGGATTGAGTAACCAGGATGAGACCGCCATTTAAGAAAGCATTGTTTTAGCCACTGGTCTAACCTTTTCTGGCTTCAGAGAAGGATACAAAGAGCTGGTCTGATTTTCTGACATCTTTTGTTCTGTCCAAATAATATCTGAGCTGTCTGTGAACGTCATGTTTGTGTAGCATATACTCAAGTTTACTGGAATGGTTATGGAAGAAGACTGGCAACTCAATGACATGGTTAACATTAGATTCCGAAAAACCTTTGGGCAAAAAGGAGGGGTTTGTCCTAAGAGATACTCTATCAGCATGAAAAATCAAATAAGGAGGGCTGATAGATAAGGCTTGAAGTTCTGACACACTGCGGGCAGAAGAAATAGCCACCAGAAATACTGTTTTCCATGATAAGAATTTGAGGTCACAAGATGATGCTGGTTAAACAGGGGGTAGAATTATACGAGATAGCATAAAGTTTAGATTCCAAGAAAAATAAGGATTTTTCACTGAAGGACTCGTGAAAGATTTCTTTGAGAAAGGCCTTGGACAACTTGTGCAACATTATGTTTAGCCTGTCCACTCTGAGATGAAAATTAGATATAGCAGCCAACTGGATCCGGACTGTAGCTGCTGCAGCCCCTTTATTAAAGATCATAGTCAAGAATTCTAAAATGGACGTCAAGACAGCTTGATAAGGATCAATGTTCTGCTCAGAGACTCGTATGGAAAATCTCTTACACTTACTAAGACAATCTTCTGGTGGACGGCTTATGGGAAGACAAGAGGATCTGCCTTGTCTCATTAGAAAGGTCATGAAGCCTGGCTATGTGGGGAACTGGAGCAGTCAAGCTGTTAGCTTCAGTGACTGCAATGAAGGATAGAGGTCCCCCGATGGATGTGTCAGAAGGTCCAGAACTGGGTCCAGAATCCATGGATCCTCCAACAGATAATGAAGAAATGGGAACCAAATCTGCTGAGGCCAATGAGGGGCTATAAGAATGACAGTCCTTCCCAGCGACATTGCTTTCTGTAGAAGTCTGGGTATTAGAGGGACTGAAGGGAATGCATAGAGGAGACCTGGGGGCCAATTGTGTACAAGTGCATCTCTCATGGGTTCTCCCGGATGGGGAATCATGGCAAAGTAGCTTTTGAATTTCGTGTTGATGTGACTGGCAAAAAGATCTCAGCAAGGCTGGCCCCATTTGTGGAAAATCCTGTCCGCAATTTCTTGTTTGAGGGACCACTCGTGCGGCAACAAAATTGCCCTGCTCAGTTTGTCTGCTATCACGTTGGATCTCCCCAGGATGTGCCTTGCCAACAGAAAGCGCTGGGAGGAGACAGCCCACTGCCAAATTCTGAGGGCTTCTCGGCAAAGGGGGTAAGACTTGTTCCCGCCTTGCTTGTTCAAGTACCAGACGACTGACATATTGTCGGTTTGAATTGCAATTGTCCCTAGAGGAAGAGAGTCTTGGAAGTACTGCAACGCCAGAAGTACTGCACTCATCTCTAGAACATTGATATGCAGATGTGACTCTTGATCCGTCCATGTGCCTTGGGCAGTCTTTCCCTTAAACCCCCCCCCCCTATCAGGGAAGCATCCGTGGTCACAGTGGCTACTGGAGGGGGTAGTACAAAGGGGCATCCCATGGTTACACGAACAGACGTCAACCACCACTGGAGATGTCTCTTGCAAGAGTTTGTAATTAAAATCATATGACTCATTGGAAGTTCCTGATAAGACCACTGAGTGAACAGCAGCCATTAAAGAATCCGCATGTGCATCCTTGCTAATGGTATGGCCAAGATCGCTGCAGACATCAAACCTAATACTTTTAAGACTTCTGCGGTTGTTGCTCTGTCCTTCGACACCAATGCACTGACATGGTGGCGAAGAAGAAAGTCCCTCTCGATTGGTAGTCGTAGAGTGGTGGTTGAAGTGTCTAACTCTGCCCCTATAAAAGATGATATGCTGCGATGGCGACAAGGCAGACTTTTCTGAGTTGACTGTAATGCCTAAGTGATTGCAGAGTATCAGAGTGTATACCTTTGCCTGAATCAGTTGATGCCTGGTGGTGGAGGTAAGGAGCCAATCGTCTAGGTACGGAAAACACCTGGAAATCCTAGATGCCTCAGATGAGCCGTGACCACTGCCCATGCATTTGAACACTCTGGGGGCTGTAGTGAAACCAAAGGGCAGGGCTCGAAATTGATAATGATCGTCTCCCAGCCAGAAACGCAGATGATCTCTGGATGGCCTGACCATTTTTATGTGGTAGTACGCATCCTTGAGATCTATCAAGCACATCCAACTCTCTCTCTCTAAAAAGGGAAGTATAGACTGTAGCGTGACCATTAGGAACTTCTCTTTCTTCACAAATTGGTTGAGTCTGCTGAGGTCCAAAATATGTCTCCAGCCCCCTGTTTTCTTTGGAACCAAAAAGAATCTTGAGTAAGTTCCAGATCCTATTTGGTCTGCTGGGACTGGCTGGATGACTCTTTTTTTCTAGCAATTTGCGGACCTCTATAGTTGCTTGTTCCCTGTAACTGGGTTGAACATCCAGGATTCTCCTTGGGGGTGTGGATGGAGTGGAGAACGGTATGAAATACCCTCTGGAAGTAATACTGTGTACTCCACTGTCATTTGATATATCTTGCCAAGCGTCTGGGTACAAAGATAAGTGACCCCCAACTGCCTCCAGAGCAGACAGTCGGGCCTTCTTTCAGGAGCGCTGATAGGGTTGACCAGAAAAGTGATCCCTGTCACCCTGGTGTTGCGGACCCCCTCTGCCACGAGGGCGGCGTCTTCCATTGTTACCCCTTCCTCTGCCCCTAGAGGGGTGTTTCACCACGTGTGTCCTGAAAGGCTCCTTGGGCTTTACAGAACCACAATTTCCCTCCCCTTTGGCCTTTGGGTTAAGGCCAAGTATGGGTGGAAAAATGGACTCCGATGGCAAACAGAGTCTTTCCCTCCTGCTCACACCTGGTGAGAGTTTCCTTCACTTTGGGCCCAAAGAAAGATGAGCCATCAAAAGGGGTGTTGACAAATGAAGACTTAAAGGGCTCAAGGAAGGAACACAAGTGCATCCAGGAATGTCTTCTTAGAGCAATTCCTATACCCGCTGCCCTACTCGTCCCATCAGCTGCATATGATATGAGATGCATGGATGAGTTCACAATGGAATTTAGGGTAGCAAGCTGGGCGGCAACTTTGTTGGAAGCCCCTGCAGCTACTGTACCCTGAAGAGCATCTTCCAACTCCTTAAGGAGATGTCTTTGCAGTCTGGTGAAATGGGTCAAATAGTTCAGGGATCAGAGTGTCAAAGTCGCTGAATTAAACATGCGTTTCCCATATCGATCCATGATCCTGGACTCTCTGTTAGGAGGATGGATCGACGAGGAAGTCTCAGACATTTCCTTCAACAGGGACTCCTTTGGACAAAAAGGCTTTATCTATGGGGGCAGAAATGAAGTTATCAGGCCTCCAAGGGACAGGTTCCATGGATTCCGGTGACTCCCACACCTTCCGAGAGACCAGCTGCATGAGCTCATCGAAGGGCGGAGATACCCAAGACTTGGAAGGTTGAGACCCGAAAGCCTTCAGGAGAACGGACTCATCCTAAGTAGGGCTTTTGGACTGCCAATCAGCCCTCTGCCTAAAGATCTCGAGTATCTCTGCAAAGGAGATCTCAGACTCATCCAAGTCAATGTCAGATGTCAAGACTCCTGTGGGGAGTCCAAGTGTCTCCTCTTACACAATCTCTTCCTGGGGACTTCCTCAGGGGGAGCCTCTGGGAAGGTTTCAGAAGAGCAAGGGGCGCCCTGTGGGGCTACCTGAGGCTCAGGGTCTCTACACTTGGCCTAGTCGATGGAGGCAGAAGCGGACAAGGCGCTTTAGGGGAAGAAGAGGCCAGACCTGGTGTTGAGAATGTCTTTGGGGACAAGGCTCAACTCATGGTTTCGAAGGCATCATGGCTCCGATGAGAAGTCGACGGACCCGAAGGAACATCCAGCCCCTCCCGCACCAAGGCCGTGGGCTCCGAGCCAGAGGTAGGAGCTGAGCACATCCGAGCAGAGGCCCCGAGAGGAAGAGTTGGCACTGACAAGTTGGTGCGACTATCCTCCCCGAATCCAACAGGAGAGTGTTGGCTCCTAGAGTCCCCGGTCAGCGCCGAAGATGTCAGAGTAGATAGAACCGATGAGACAGGAGCAGGTCTCGGCTCCAAAGGCTCCACAATCAGCAGGTTGGCCCCCACCGGCTCCGAAGGTTCAGTACGGCTCGAAGGAGGAGCAGTTAAATCCGGGGTGGTGGTCTTCAGTTCCGACGCTAAGGTTGGAGCCAACAACAATTTAGCAAGGCCTGGTGCCTATAACAGCTTCTGCACCAATCAGTCCATATCCAAATTCGAGAGGCTGACAGAAGACCTAGTGGAGTGCACCGACGGTGCCGACTGAAGGAGTGGAGATGCAGGTCTCTCGGAGACTGGTTCCAGAACTGTGGGCTGGTTCAGAAACGAGAAGACACTCTGCCCCGAAGGCTGTGGAGCTGATGTCCCGGACTCCTCCATTTTCTTAGACTTTATAGACTCTTTGGAAACCTTGGAGTCTCCTGAAGATTTGGAGGACATGCTGGCCCCATCCTGGTCACTCAAACTTTGGCAAAAGGATGCTTTAGCAAGACCTTGATCAACAAGCTTCTTTTTCCTCTCCAATAATACCCTCGAGGAAAAGGAGTGGCAGATACTGCAGGACTCCTGCAAACGCACAGCACCTAAACAATAAACGCACTGAACGTGCCCATCGGTCACAGACATCTTTTGCCTGAAGTCTGGACATTTCTTGAATCCAGACTTTTGGTGTTTGTCCTTATCCTCAGACATCTTCCAAGAAAAACCTTTAGGCTTAACACTGTAAACAAAGCCACACATGCCTAAATACAGCCTAAAAGTCACAATCAGAGTATATCACAAAAACTACACTTAGGCTCAAGTTAACATGCCTAAAAAAGCAGGAATAAACTAGAGTAATATATAAAAACACACTCTAAACAATGGCCCAGAGAAAAAAGGGGCCAACACCAGCTAAATATGTATAACTATACTCTAAATATGTACACTATTAATGAAACAACTAGAATAATAGAGAAACACACACTCTAAACAAACAAGCCAAACATGAGGCCACTACAACTAAGCTAAATATTAAAGGCACCAAGGGTAAGGATCTAATAGAAAGCTACAGTAACTATTAGAAGACTAATCTAACTAAGAATTTGAAAAAGTTATATAACTTGTGAAGAAACGAGCAAACTGGAACCACTGAGATCCGTGCCGCGGCAAACTAGAGCTGAGGTAACTCCAGCAGTGCATCATGGGATAAGGGGCTTGGTCTCGAGCTACTGGTAAACCTTGAGTTTTGCAAAATGCTGTATAGGAGCCGATGGATCGGCTCCAAACCCATCAGTAAAGAATGAACGGTGAGATTGAACAACTTCACATTGTTGATTATTCCACTCAAATAGGTCAGTGGCTACTGTTGACCATGGTAGCCCAGGAATCTGGTTTAGCTGAAGTGGTTCTTTTTGCTAATGCGGTTTAGTACTATTGCAGACTGAACAAGATGAATGTACTTTATCGATATCTTTCGACAGAGAATGCCAAAATGCTAGTCCTCTCTCCCTTTTTTGGTAGCTTCAGAACCTGGGTGACCATGATGCAAAATTTGGATGTACTCATGTTGTAAGGAAATAGGAATGACAACTTTAGGACCTTTGAAAATTATACCATCTTCCATCAACATCTCATCTCTGTAAAGAAAATAAGGCTGCAGTTCTCCTACTACACAAGATTGCTTTAACAGCCATCAAACATTGATGAAGTGGTTGAGCTTTTGCAAAATTGGATCAGTCTGTGTCATCTCTTAGCTCAAGTCTGGTGGTAGAAAAATTATGCACATCCATGACATCAAAGTAAACAATTCTCTGCATCAAGCTTTTCTGGGGTATTTCTGGGCGACCTGGTTAAGGTATCAGCCAGATAAAGAAGTCTGCCATTCATATAGACCATTTTTAAATTATACTTTTGTAATCTGAGCATCATTCTTTGTAGTCTTGCTGGAGCTGTATGCATAGGCTTCTTTAAAATAGTGACTAGAGGTTGATGATCAGTCTCAATCTGGATAGCTCGCCCATAGATATAATCATGGAACTTCGAACATGCGAACACAATTGCCAAAAGTTCCTTCTCAATCTGTGCATACTGAATCTCTGACTGGGTAAGAGTTCTAGATGCACTGGCTACTGGTCTATTCTCTTGAAGAATAACTGCACCAACCCCGAACTTTGAAGCATCACAGGTAAGCATTACTGATTTGTGGATATCAAGGCCGCGGTGGTGCAGCGGTTATTGTACGAACTGAGGCAAGATAAACGCATTCGTATAATGACTCCAGGCAAGGGTGGTGGGATTGTGACTTTTAACACTGAAGATTATAATAATATTATGCAAACCATGTTGTTCAATGAGGAAAATTATTTGCAGGTATTTAAGAACCAAATTAACATTTTCTTCCAATTAATAGACAGCTTTCTAGAAGAATAAATCTTGGAGCAGAGGATTAGTCAGGAAACTTATGATTTTCTTTTGAATTCCTTCCCTAAAGTGCCTGGGTTATCTGGTATCCCCAAGGTCCACAAATATGTTTTGGTGCCTCCTTTCAGGCCTATTGTGGTGGCAGGAGGATCGAAAACTCGTATTTTGGCAGTATTTGTGGACAAAATGGTCAAACATGTTGTGGAGGGAATACCTAACCTTATCAAAGATTCTTAGGAATTCCCAAGTCAAATTAAACCAGACCTCTGGTCTTCAGAGGTCAGTTTCCTATTGATGTTCAAGATTTGTTTTCCTGTATTCCCAGGAAAGAGGGGCTTAAATATTTTGAAGAGATGTTGTTTGTTTGTTCTAACTTGTCCCCTGAACAGGTCAGTCTTGTTTGTGAGATTATGGCCTTGGTTTTGGATAACTATATATTTTTTAAGGTCAAAACTATCAACAGATAAAAGGGGTTGCTATGGGGGCAGCCTGCACCCCTGTATATGCCAACATGGCGTTGTTGGGGTGGGAGATGGAATATATTTTTCAAAGTAGTTACTATTCTGACATTTTATTATATAGCAGGTTTTTGGATGACATTTTTATTTTATGGAAGGGATACATAAAGGTAAAATTCTGGGTTTTATTGAATATTTAAATAGTACAAGTTTTTTGAAATTCACTTTCGAATTTCATGACAGTGAGATACATTACCTGGATACTACTATAGTTAAAGACGAAGAAGGTTTTAAATCTAAGGTTTACAGGAAGAAAACTTTTTGCAATGCATATCTTCATTTTAATAGCTACCATCTCCTTTTTCAGAAAAGAAGTATTGTTAAAGGGCAGGCCATCAGAATTGCTCGGATGACTTCCCACAAGGAGGATGTTGTTCAGGAATTTAAAGGTTTAATCAACATGTTTGCGAGTTGGTGGAAAATATTTTGCAAGAAATTCTTGATCAGTGGGGCTTCAAGTACAAACCACTGTTGGGTAGAGACCTTCCTGAAACTCAGAATATTGACAAAAGTAAAAAGGTTGAACCATCTGGTAATTTTACACAAGCTTGCGTTATACAATACAGACCATTATATAGTGAAAAAAAGAACATTCTTAAAAAGAATTGGAGTATTTTTAGAACTGACAATGATATAGTTCAGGCAGTGGTTGATAAACCTTTGTTTTCAACTAAAGTGGGCCGCAACTTGAAGTTAACCTTAGAAGGTAGTTCAACTTTTAGAAGTAATAAGAAAAATTAATGTACTAAAGCCTGTGGATGCTGCTCACAATGCAGCTTCATTTTACAGGCAAACAGTGTGGTTTTAGACAACAGGACCAGGGATACAGTGTTTTTTTAAAGAAAGGCAATTGCCTTACCAATAAGTTAGTACATGTGACTAAGTGCAACACCTGTGCACGGTTTTATGCTGGAAAGACTGAGAAGGCTTTCAAGTCCAGGATTTACGAACACTTGTATGAAATAAAAAATGAAAAGGAAACTAATGCCCTGTACAGGCACAGTACAGTATGTAACAACTTATCTGGTTTTAAATTTGGTATCCTGGATGCCATCCAAATAAACCCTAGGGGTGGGGACTGGAAGAATATTTTGAATGAAAGAGAACTTATGTGGCAACTGAGGTTGGCTGCCAACCTGTACCCTGGTTTGAATGATTTAATATCTATTGTACCAGCCTTAAAAGAAAAAGCTGGGAAAATATAATATATAACATAAAACAACCCTGACATTTACATACATTTTAAAGTTGGTATTTTTATTATAAGTAGATCCTATAAGTTTTTTAATAATAGTTTTACATAAAATGGCTAACATAAAGTTTAGTATATATGTTTTTTCACTTTAAAGAATGGCAATTAGTAATTACTTATTAATTTATTCAAGTGAGATGAAAGTGATTGGTGTGTATTTAACCTATCGTTTAAGTTTTTGGTGTATTTAAAAACTTGACTGCTTGTACCTCCTCTTGTTCTGATTATGTCAAATTTTATTGATGAAAGCGGTCAACCTGGCAATTAAAACAGTGTGATTTCCATTTGTCCTGCTGGTGATTTTCTTGGTGTAAGTGTTGGTCTTTGCACCAGTTTTGCCACCATTCTGGTTCCTAGTTTTTCATTTGTGGCAATTTGGAATCATGGATTACTTGGACTCTCTAGGTTTGCCTGCTGACATTGGTACAGGGCAGTCCATGGAGATTTTGGAGTTGAAAAAAGATGTGGCTGAACTGAAAGGTGAATTAACTTGGCTCATTGATTTTTTTTTCTCAAAAATCTGTACTTTTGCTCTTTGGAGCCGAGCCCTAACCACAAGGGAAGCTCTGATACTTCCAAACCTTGTTTGCAAGAGAATTTTAACTTTAGAGCGGATGCCAGTAACCGTGAGGTTTAAGGCCGTAATGACGTCATCACAGAAGCCATAATCCATCATGGCGACTCCCCTGTATCCTCAGAATGCCGAGGGGCTGCTTTTCCGAACAAAAATGGTAAAACCCTTTTTTCTGAAGGGTCTAACAGCAACAGAGTTATTTTGGCAACGACATTGAGACTATTCAAGCGGATGAACCACATATGCAGCAGAAACCAACGAACAAAAACAAAGGTACTATTGTTTGCTTTAATTTTTCTAATGTGAGGTCCCAGGCTGGTGTAGCTGCATTTGGCAAGCGGCTAGGGGATGTTACTCATGTATCTAGTTCCCCTAAGGTTTCGAGAGGGGCTAGCTCGAAGTTCAATGTTTTTTGAATAAAAAATATAATTTTCTCGAGCCTAATAGGAGCTGTGAAGCTAACCATGAGCATGAGAAAGATGAAGCAAGGACTATCACTCTGTGAAGGACATGACTTTTACTTTTGAAAAAAAGTTATACAAGCTAAAGACTTTACAAATAGAAATGGTTTATTTTAATGAATGTACACGGTTGAAAGTGGTTTCTGAAGGGTTACGTGTTTTTAAATTTCCTTTTGGTCTGTATTATGACTCTGGTATGATTAATGATTTTGTTGCTTTATTTGACAAATGGGGAATTGAACTGCTTAACAAAGTGGTATTCTTCCAGAAGCAAATGAAGGTTAAAATACAAAAATAAGTAGAGGAACTAAATCTTTGTATTTTGGATGACTTACTGTTTTCTAAGTATGAAGAGCTTTATTATAAAGTTCTTGACAGGGTTGAGAAAAAGTTTAATGCTCAGTTTTTTAAAAAGAAGAGAAAATTAGATAGGGATATCAAGCAGTATCAGGTTAACACAGTTAACCAGTAAACTGGTTATGGATAGGCAAGGCCCGGAACCTAGAGGACCCAAACACTATTTCAATGAAGGAGGGGTTTATTCTGAATTTCATGAAAGTGAGGGGGGGGGTCATCTTGATAATCCATCTATTGAAGAATATTCTGAACAGGGGGATTTTCCACCCCTGAGACGATCGGAAAGAATAGCGAACAGCCAACAGGGAACTCAACATTACTACAATTCAACCTTTTATCCCCGAAGGGGCAATTTTTTCAGAGGGAGGGGCAAGTATTAGACGATGCCCACACCAAAATCATTCACACTTTTCAAGGTTTTAATATTTACAATTATACTGACAGGGTAATTTGTGAAGAATGTTTTCCCTTTTTTCCAAAGGTTTCAAATTTGTTCCCACCAGAATTCCTGATATAGCAGAAGTTTACTTGATGTGCAACTGTATACAAGGAAGTTAAACTTTCGAGTTTTATTTTCAAAGAACAAAGGTGGTAGTGCAGATATTAAATCTTCACTTTTAAGAAAAGTAGTGTTTACAACCCCCCTCCACTGTTTGTTAGCGACTTTTGAGAAAGTGGTTAAGGAAGATATTTATAAATTGTGGGCCACTAACAAGAAAGTTTACCACAATTTGAATCAGAAAGAGAGGGATTTATTGTACGAATTGAGGCAAGATAAACATATTTGTATAATGACTCCAGACAAAGGTGGTGGGATTGTGATTTTTAACACTGAAGATTATAATAATATTATGGAAACCATCTTGTTCAAAGAGGAAAATTATTTGCAAGAATCTAAGAACCAAATTAACATTTCCTACCAATGAATAGACAACTTTCTAGAAGAATATATCTTAGAGCAGAGGATTAGTCAGGAAACTTATGATTTTCTTTTGAATTCCTTCCCTAAAGTGCCAGGGTTATTTGGTATCCCCAAGGTCCACAAACATGTTTTGGTGCCTCCTTTCAGGTCTATTGTGGCAGCGGGAGGATCGGAAACTTATAATTTGGCAGTATTTGTGGAAAAAATGGTCTAACATGTTGTGGAGAGGGATACCTCATCTTATCAAAGATTCTTGGGAATTCCTAAGTCAAGTTAAACCGGACCTCTGGTCTTCAGAGGTCAGTTTCCTGACTACTGATGTTCGAGATTTGTTTTCCTGTATTCCCAGGAAAGAGGGGCTTGATTATTTTGAAGAGATGTTTGTTCTAACTTGTCCCCTGAACAGGTCAATCTTGTTTGTGAGATTATGGCCTTAGCTTTAGATAACTACATATTTTTTGAAGGTCAATACTATCAACAGAAAAAAGGGGTTGCTATGGGGGCAGCCTGTGCCCATGTATATGCCAACATTGTGTTGCTGGGGTGGGAGGTGGAATATATTTTTCGAAGAAGTTACTATTCTGACATTTTATTATATAGCAGGTTCTTGGATGACAGTTTTATTTTATGGAAGGGAGATAAAGGTAAAATTCTGGGTTTTACTGAATATTTAAATAGCACAAGTTTTTTGAAATTCACTTTCAAACGTCATGACAGTGAGATACATTACTGGATACTACTATAGTTAAAGACAAAGAAGGTTTTAAACCTAAGGTATACAGGAAGAAAATGTTTTGCAATGCATATCTTCATTTGAATAGCCACCACCCCCTTTTTCAGAAAAGAAGTATTGTTAAAGGGCAGGCCATTAGAATTACTCGGATGACTTCTCACAAGGAGGATGTTGTTCAGGAATTTAAAGGTTTAATCAACATGTTTGCAGACAGAGGTTATCCCACAGAGTTGGTGGAAAATATTTTGCATGAAATTCTAGATCAGTGGGGCTTCAAGTACAAACCACTGTTGGGTAGAGACCTTTCTGAAACTCAGAATATTGACAAAAGTAAAAAGGTTGAACCATCTGGTAATTTTACACAAGCTTGCGTCATACAATACAGACCATTATATAGTGAAATAAAGAACATTCTTAACAAGAATTGGAGTATTTTTGGAACTGACAATGATGCATTTCAGGCAGTGGGAGATAAACCTTTGTTTTCAACTAAAGTGGGCCGCAACTTGAAGTTAACCTTAGAAGGTAGTTCAACCTTTAGAAGTAATAAGAAAAATGTATGTACTAAAGCCTGTGGACGCTGCTCACAATGCAGCTTCATTTTACAGGCAAACAGTGTGGTTTTAGACAATAGGACCAGGGATACAGTGTTTTTTAAGAAAGGCAACTGCCTTACCAATAAGTTAGTATATCTGGCTAAGTGCAACACCTGTGCAGGGTTTTATGCTGGAAAGACTGAGAAGGCTTTCAAGTCCAGGATTTACGAACACTTGTATAAAATAAAAAATGAAAAGGAAACTAATGCCGTGTACAGGCACAGTAAAGTATGTAACAACTTTTCTGGTTTTAAATTTGGTATCCTGGATGTCATCCAAATAAACCCTAGGGGTGGGGACTGGAAGAATATTTTGAACGAAAGAGAACTTATGTGGCAATTAAGGTTGGCTGCTAATCTGTACCCTGGCTTGAATGATTTTATATCTATTGTACCAGCCTTAAAAGAAAAAGCTTGGAAAATTTAACATTAAATAACCTTGACATCTGCACAAATTTTAAAGTTGGTATTTTTATTATAGGTAGATCCTATAAGTTTTTTAATACTAGTTTTACATCAAATGGCTAATATAAAGTTTAGTATATATGTTTTTTCACCTTAAATAAGAATGGAAATTAGCAATTATTTATTAATTTATTCAAGTGAGATGAAAGTGATTTGTGTGTATTTAACCTATTGTTTAAGTTTTTGGTGTATTTAAAAACATGACTGCTTGTACGTCTTGTTCTGATGAAGTCAAATTTTATTGATGAAAGTGCTCAACCTAGTAATAAAAACTGTGATTTCCATTTGTCCTGCTGGTGATTTTCTTTAAAATAGTGACTAGAGATTGATGATCATCTCAATCTGGATAGCTCGGCCATAGAAATAATCATGGAACTTCGAACATGCGAACACAATTGCTAAAAGTTCCTTCTCAATGCATACTGGATCTCCGTCTGGGTAAGAGTTCTAGACGCACTGGCTGCTGGTATATTCTTTTGAAGAATAACTGCACCAACACTGAACTTTGAAGCATCATAGGAAAGAATTACTGATGTGGACATCAAGGCCGCAGTGGTGTAGCGGTTAATGTTGTCGCCTCACAGCAAGAGGGTCTCCCATTCGATTCTCAGCTGGAGCGCCTTCTGTGTGGAGTCTGCATGTCCTCCCCGTGGTCGAGTGATGTTAAAGACATGCAGATAGGTGCGTACGTGAATGGGCGTGACTTCTTTGAAGGTTGGGCATCAGGCTGGCAACTCTGCACTATAAAACTCCACTGCCAATCATTAGTGGACGGGAGTTCCGCTGTGGCGACCCCTAACCGGGAACAGCCGAAAGACTATAGTATCTTAATGTAAGTGGACTGGCAATTTTCTGTTTCAGGTCATTAAATGCTCTCTGCAGTGGTTTCAACTAGGACCAGGTAACATTTCTGCATGTCAGCTCTCTTAAGGAATGCTGACAATTCACTGAAGTCTGGTATAAACTTGCCCAAATAGTTGGCCATACCAAGAAAACACTGTAAGGCTTGGACATTGTCTGGAGCTGGCATCTCAAGAATGGCTGTTTGCTTGGAAGGATCCAGTCATAAGCCTGAACTGGTAAATAAATGACCAACATAAGTAACTTCTCTCAGCCTAAATTTACATTTCAGAGGATTGAGCTTTAGATTCACTTCAGATGCTGTTTCCAGAATTTCCTGAGGTTTCTTGTCATGCTCTGCTTCACCACTACCTCCAACTAGTAAATCATCTACTATTATAGCACATGGATAGCATGAAAAAAATTGCTGCATTACATGCTGAAAGACTTCACTGGCAGAATGTATTCCTAAAGGCATTCTGAGAAATTTATATCTACCAAATGGACTACTGAATGTAGCCAGGAGTGAAGATTTATGATCCAGCATTACTTGCCAAAATGAACTCTGCATCTAAGACAGAAAAAAACAGTGGCATTTGGCATGAGGATAGCAACTTCCTCGACTGTATGCATAGGATGGTGGGGTCTCTCTAATGCTTAAAGTCTTTTGGGTCGATACATATTCTGATTTTATCTGAGCTTTTCTTATGAGCACCTACCATGGAAGACAGCTATTCAGTTGGTTCTGTAACTGGACAAATCACACTTTGCTGCACTATTTTATCTAACTGGACTTTGACTCTGTCCTGCATAACTATCAGAACTCTTCTCGCTGGCCTGACCACTGGACTGACTTCTGGGTCTAATTTCATGGAGTACACAACTGGAAGTTTACCTAGCTTGTCTTTGAAAATATCAGCAGTGAAACTGGAACTGGGACATGTGCTTACATGATAGACCTCTTTGGTAAAAGAAAGCAGCTTCATTTTTAAACCATCTCTGACAACTAATAATGACTGTACAGGTCTTTTGACTACATAAACTGCATGCTGTTAATTGTTCCCAGCTGAATAGCATGAAAGCACTACTGAGCCTGCAGTTTGAATCTCTTTAACACCATAAGCAACAAGCTTCACACAACTGGCAAAATTAAGTTGCTCACCAGCTCTTACTCTCGCAAATGTTTCTGCCGACATAACACTGCACTTGGAACCAGTGTTCACTTTGAGCTCTGTGGGTTTATCATTAATCAGGACAGTACAAAACACTTCGTTTTTTGCCAACAAATCTACTGCATTAACCTTTTCACCAACTACTGATACACCATCTACACAGAAAACAGAGTTGCAGCTTTCTATATGATCAACTTTCTTTTTAAAATAACTACTCTTAATAAATGAATGAGGCTTGCTTGATTTACAAAGCTTTTGAACGTGGTTCCATTTTTTTCACTTGTGGCACTGTTGACCAAATGGTAAGCACTTTTCTCTTTTGGACTCGTGACTGGCACCACAATTATGACAGTTAACAATGAGACTTGACATGGGTTTTGCTGACTCTCCCCTGTGCATAACTGAGCATGTCTGTTTTACTGAGCTAGTCTTAGAACTTGCTGGAAAGGTAAGGAAAATTCTGCAGGAGCTACAGCTGCCATGTGCTTAGCCCTATTTCTGTTAGCCATGTTCTGCATGCTGTTTACATTGCTCTAGGGGCTGCTGAAACTATACTCATCACTTGCAAGCATATTTGTATGCCTTTCTGTAAGCTCATGTATTTGACAAATCTCTATGCCACTGCTTAACGTTAAATCACAGACTCGAATCAAAATCTTTCTCACTGCAGCATTATTACCACCACACACAACCCTGCCCTTTATCAACTCATCTTTCAGATCACCAAATCTGCACGTTTTAGCTTTGTTTCTCAAGTCAGTAATATAAGCTACAAAGGTTTCTCCAGGCTTTTGGTCTCTTGTATAAAGTAAGTGCCTCTCCAATATAACATTTGTCTGGGGGGTTACACATTTCTCTCAATTTATGTTTCAAGAACTCAGGGTCCTCCCTTGATTCAGCTTGTACAACAATATGACTGTTCCCCCATCTCTTGCATATACTGCTGGTGCATATACAAATGAATGCTCTCTTTCAATGGCTTCTGAACCCGCTAGATTAAGCAGAATAAATGCCCTTGTACATACATCTTTATCAGAAACAGTTGCTTGTTTGAAAATATATTCCTGCTGAAATACTCCCCAATTCTCTGCAATATTGTGATCAAACACAAGTGGACTAGGTCTGTGAACTGCCTCTGCCATGCCAACGCACAGTAATAAAGACCCTTGGAATTATGTAAGAACACGCACACATGTATGTCCCAGAAATTTGTAATTATGCTCAACAGCACAATAGACTCTTTGAAATAACTGCACTTTGTGAAGTAAGTCTCCGTAGCCAAAGAACCGTTTGAAATCACTGTACTTTGCGAAACAACTCTGTTCAATGTAAGAAACACTTCAAAATGACTGCACTTTGTGAATGAACTATACACAGCACAAGAAACTGCTCGAAATGACTGTATTCTGACTGCACTTTGTGAGATAAATAGAAGTTATGTTCTTACCATAACGTTCCATGTTAGTTGTCTTCTTCTCTTTTTTCTCTGGGTTGCCTCTAAAGCTCGAGAGTTGGTTCCACGGCTCGAGGCTCCCTTATATCCCACAATGCTAGGCCATTAGTTACCTCAGATCTCGCTAAGCTAACCTATAACAGAGCTTATAACAACAGAAACACTAAAAAAACAGAATCCAAACCAATAGAAGAAAAGAAGAAGCATCCTGAAACCTGAAACAAGCATACAGCATATAGCTAAGAAAGAACTCCTGAGAACAGTGGAACCAAAATTAGCTCTATGCCTAGAAGCAAATCCAACTTATAATTTAGGCAGTTTTGGTGTCTAATCTCATAAACAAGGGTAATCAGTCAGATTAGCAATCTGGATAAAGATACTTTTGAAACTAGAAGTCCCTTTCTGCTTTTCCCCCGTGATAGGAAACAAACAGCTCAGATTTTTTGAATTGTTTCGGCTGTCCCCTGTCCAAGTAGTTAATTGATTGCGAACATCCCATCCAGACAGTTTTTGTTCAGATCATTTGAATACTCGAAAAAAAGACAAAAGGGGAGGTCAATGGTTTAGATTTGATGCTGAAACCACCTTAGGCACAACTGAGTGCTTGAAGTTCTGAAATTCTTCTAGCTGATGTGATAGCCCACAGAAGAGAGAGTTTCCATGATGATACTTTAAGGAACACAACTGCAGGTTCGAGGAGGGGAAAATCAAAGAAGCAAGAAATAAACCTGCTGGGTTGGCCTGGTAAAGGAATAGAGTGAAGCATTCTGCTCTGCACTTGCTGTTTGGGAGTAAAAAGAGGGGAAGACATCCACCACATGAGATGCTTTTTGCACGCCATGATCATAATGGTGTGAGACATTGAAGTTCCTGGTACCATTGAGCCATGATTCCCAACACCTTTAGAACTAACCTGGCTTTGGCTCTGTTGTTGTTGAGAAGTAGTGATACAATTTTTTTTTGAATGTCTGATATTTGGTTCGTTAGTGTTGCAGACATGTTTAGTATCTAAATTTCTTATTGAGATACCCAGTTTTGACAGGCGAAAAAAAGTGTAATGGCCATCAGAAGGGAGATGCTGGTGGGAGGGAGCTGTGAGGAGCCAGTCGTCTAAATATGGTAACACCGGAATCCGCTACCACTGCCATGCATTTGGTAAACACCGGGGCAGTGGTGGGAGACCAAGGGCAGGGCCCTGATTGAAAATGATGACTGGTTCCCCCTGAAGCGGGAGGAATTCTTGGAGCGCCTGTTCACAGGGATGCTGAAAGGGCTTATCGGAGGACGCTGATTGCCTTCCCCTGGTAAGCCCCTCCCTCTGCCTCTAGGGTGACATCTATTGTTGTAAAGGGTCTTGCCATCAGTCTCGCACCTAGTCAGGGTTTCTTTCACTTGTGGACCAAACAGAGATGATCCATCCCTCTGTTTGATCTCCAGAATGTCTGCAAATGAGACATCTTCAGAAGGGGAACGGGGAACCCTCAGAATCATCCAGATCTGTGTCCGACGCGGATAGACTCAGGTGAGTCAATGTGCTTCCTTTTGCACTTCTCCTTCGGCTCTGGCTCCAAAATCAGGAGAGGCCTGTCCGGGATGAGGGAGGTGTCGACTTACCCCTGAGGCACCATAGAGGGAGGGGCTGACGGCCCCTGTCAGGCAGAGCCAGAGGTCAGGACCCTGGGGCTGAAGCCATGGCAGACAGCACAGGTCCTGCGTGAACACAAACACACACTCAAACACACCAGTTATACCCTGTCAAATTACAAACTTTTAGAAAAAAACTAAAATCAGAAGAAAAAAAAAATTAGGTTCGGGATAGAGTTCAATGAACTACACTAATTTTTAAGATTATAAAACTAAAAAAAGGTAAAAAGAACTTTATTTAAAAAAAAAAAAAAACTCACCAGGAACCGTCTGTACTTTGCACATAGTAAACTCCTCAAAATAACTGTACTGTAATAAAGCACACACTGCAACCACTTTGCACACACTGAGATACTTCGAACAACTCTAGTTATACTTTGAATAGCTTTAGTCAGTATGAAATAGTACCTCATATCAAAAAACATGGTTGTTTACTAAAGAATGCAGTCGCTTTGCTTTTCCATGCTCATTTTACCCTTTTATTGTAGTCATTATGCTTGTTTCACTTCTATCAAGCTCGTTATACTTTTAACATGCTCATTTTGCAAATCAGAAGCAATTCTACATAGTCTCATAAGAAGTTTGAATAATTTTATCAAATATCATGGTTTTGAACATTGTTTAATCAATAATGCGCTTTATGCTTTTAGTTTAATTAGTAATGCGTTTTGTGCTTTGCGAATGCTTCATATCATTTTCTTTGTGAAATAAATCATTTATGCGAGTTTTAATTACCTGAAATTCGTTTCTGACCTTTTTTAAATCGTTTGAGCAAGTTGTGATGAGTCATTCCTCTACATACCTCCATTTTTAGCAGAGTACTTCATGGTTCACCTTCTGGCTTCTCGTTCCTCAGATATCTCGATTCTGACACCATGTCATTCAGACATGCCACTTCTGACACCATGTCGCTCATCCGGTCAGGATAAAACAGACAAACGGTTGTGGGTTCAGTTCAAGCAGCTTTATTACATACAAACACATCAGGATTGAGGCTGAGTAACTTAAACTTAACAGACTGACTATTGCACTCATACATGTTAAGACTCTGGCTGTAAACTCAAAATGACACTGTTGCCTGCACATTCTCTCAGTTTATACTCACGTGCCCTCACTCTGAAATGCGTCTAAGTCACAACACACATGCTGATCTACACTCTGGACTCTCAGGGATGCATGTGCTCTCCTCAAAGTAAACAACAGGCATCTGGGGTAGGGGTTAGGCTCCCAAGTGCTCAACAAAAGGAATCTCTGGATCAGTTAACACCTGAGCCAGCCACCATCTGAGTTGTCTGTGGATGAATGGAATGAACAAAACAGAACAATTATAAAAACAGTCTTACCATAGCAGTAGATGTTCTAAAAGATCACTGTTGCGATAGCTTGAGCTATATGGGTAACATCCTTATCTAGGGTATGACTACCAATCAGCTTTCAAAGCTTCTGGGCATCTTCCACATGCCCAAACTGCTACTGGCTCGAACAGAACAAAATAAGTGCACCAAAGTCTTTAGGGTTTTCTTGTCCCAATAAAGATGGCTACAGTCCTGAAAGGAAAATGCTAAGAACAGTGATTGATTAGAAATTCCACAGTTATACTATACTTACTTACACACCTGCACTATACTCAACATTTAGATCACTATTGCATTAGCCTATGGTATATGAGCAGCCATAGTTTATACACATATAGGGAGGAGGAGGAAATTCAAACATCCAGGAATCCCTGAAGAATAGTCATTGCAAAGCATGTTCTGGACCTGGCAAAAGAATACAGTCAGTAATTTTTTGTGGAGCTATGTACAGAGGACTATGAATACTTTGAAAGTCCACCTATTTTTAAAAATTCATAAATGAAGCCAAAGCCCTGGTAGAATAGGCCCCAGCCCTACTTGGACATGGCTTGCTATGATGCACATAATAGGCCCCAGCCCCACCTGGAAGTGGCATGTTATGACGCACACAGCAGAAAGTAGCAGGATGAGACAACCACTGGAAATCTGTCTGCTTTGAAACTGGTGGTCCTTTTTTCTTACCATCACAGGAGACAAACAGTTGACTGGATTTCCTGAAGGGTTTCATTCTGTCAAAGCAGGACCTGAGTTGCATGTGGACATCCAGAGTATATAGTATTGTTTTCCCTTGTTTCTAAGTTCTGGAAATAATATTAAGGTGATTAAGAGTTTGGCTTAAACTAAACTCTGAAACCACTTTAGGTATAAAAGCACATACAGTTGTGCCTACTTAACATAAATGTAGATGTTAGGGTGACTTCACTATTGCAGTAATAATAATATGGGTTATTCTTGTTGTGGAGGACTTGGCCACCTTGAATACCGGAAATCTAAAGCCCTCCTCCTAAGCTGGTGGATGTCCTGTATCTGACCTAAGGATGTCTGGGTACAACAGTTGTTTGCCAATGCCAACTTACAGATCTTTCTTGCCCTCAAAAAGGAATCCTCCCAATTTGAGCTCTAGGCCAGCAGCACAAAGTACCTAAAAGTCCTCAGTATACTAAAGATGGTACAGACCTTAATGACCTGAAGGAAGAGAAGGGGTAGGGAATGAAAAGGAAAAGGGACAGGAAAGGTGTGCCCACCTCAACCATAAAGGATGACAGAAGAGATGGAGAGAGGGAAGACTTACTGCAACAGTGAAGACACTCGAACATCTACTTTAATATTTATTTATCCTTTGTTGACCAAGTTAGTCCCACTAGGCTAGTAGCCTCTTTTTAGGGGAGACCTGAAGTGGTATCTATACTATTAGGGGAAATTTGGCCACGGCATTAAGGAACTTCTCCTACCTCTCACCGTTGCAAGTGGGACAGATTTTACAGGAGCGCTTCCTATTTCCATTCCAGGTGCAGAGGCAGATGGAGAGAGGAGGGGATAATAGAGTGGTGAGTGAAATGGAGGAGAAAGCAAATATCAAGAATGGAGAATGTGTGCAGGATTCTGAGATGATGTTTCAAAGAAATCTTTTTGACAGAGATGAGTCAGCAAATGATGGATGTATAATTAACAACCCTCCAGTTGGGATGGTTGTAAGATGATTTACTTAATGAAGCAGTGATGCAGAGTAAGCCAGAAAATGAAAATGTTTTATGATGCAGATCAATCCTGAAGAATAGTGGATAGAGGAAAAAGAATACATATGCAGAGAAAGTAAAAGAAAGCAGAAGTAAAAGAAAGCAGAAGAAAAAGAAAAACGAAGTATGTGGTAAGGATTCAAAGTAAAGGAGACAAAGAAATAGAAAGGTATGAAGTGTGGGACAATTTAAAAACTCCTTTGGGTATAAAACCATGAGATAAATCCATTTATTCTTACCAACAAAGAAACATTTTATGATAAATTTACTAAAAGAGACACACTTTATGACATTTTATTTGAGACTTTTTCCCAAAGTTTTCTTGAAGAAAATAAAAAAAGACAGACTATAACCCATGAACTCAAGTGATACAAGCATTTAACAGGGAAACAAAAAAGAAAATCCATGTACTATTTCAATCAACGGTGGAAAGAGACTTTGAAAGGACATTTGAAAACTTACAGTATTACTGGACTTTGCAAAAATTTCTGACAAACGAGGTTTATGGACTGGTGGACGGGAATACAATATTGTGTTAAAAATGGAAAAAGAAAAAAATATACAAATACTAAGCATGATAAATGTGCTGGGGAATAGGGTTTGCAAAATAATGAAGAAACCGCCAAAATATAGATATATATATATATTTTTTTTTTGTGGAAAAGGAGGACATTTGATAAGTAACCCTGAAAAATGTGTGGGGAAATTTATTTTATTTATTTAACATTTGTTAACTAGGAAAGTCTGACTTGGAACAAAGCCAATTTTCAGCGGAGGCCCAGGGAGAAAGGCTCCAGATGCATGTCTTTGTAATGTGGGAGGAAACCGGAGCACCCAGAGGAAACCCACATGAACACAGGGAGGACATACAGACTCCACACAGAAGGCACCCCAGCCGAGAATCAAACCGGAGAACCTCTTGCTGTCAGGTGACAACGCTACCGCTGCATCACTGCGCCATCCAAACATGAGAAATGGGACATGAAGCAAAAAAAAAAATGTAAACTGAATGTAACAGAATTGGACATTTATGGATGAATTGCAAAAATGAAAATAAAAACATGGAAAAAAAAAAGAAAGTTTAGTAGTACTAGAAAGAAGAAAAATTAAATGAGAAAAAAAGAGAAGAGAAGAAGGTTCTGAAATAAATAATGCAACAAATTGTGAGGTAATAAAAGAAAAAAATAATTCTATTGGTAAAAAGGTAAAAGACAGAAAAAAGAAAATCTGAATGTATAAGTAAAAAAGAAAAATAATGGAAATGGATGAAGCAATATATACAGCTAATGAGTTGGGGCTGGCATAATGGTTAGTTGTCTGACTCACAGACACAAAGTACAATGTTTAATTCTCATCTTTGGAGGTAAACTGGCTAGGCTTAGAATGGCGTATTAAAAAAGTTAACTTAATTAGCTATGAACTTATGAAACCATGAATCGAATGCAAAATGAAAATTTCAATGTGCTTTCTGTAAATGTGAATAGTATTAAATACTTTAAGAACAACAGGGATTCTGGACTGGTGTAATACATGTGATGTAGATATAATTCAATTAGAAGACGCAAGATTTTTAACAAATGAAAAAAGATTACAAATCAAGAAACTATGAGGAGGAAGGATGATCTGGAATTCGAAAAATAAGAAAAGTTCTGGAATAGCTGTATTCTGCAGAAATACAGGAAAATATCAGACGTAAATTTAGCAAGAATGGGAAGATTAAAGATTGGCGACTGTAAATTTAAAATGGAAAGAACAAGTACATAGAATTAAAACATGTGTATACTACTTGTAAAAAAGGTAAAGTCTATTTCATCAAATTTTAGACTGTGTAGTGATAAATATGAATATTATAAAAGGAGAGCATGAGGTAAGCATAAAAATAAAGGAAATAATGTAAAAAAAATATTAGAAGCTATAAAATGTAGTAAGTTAGAACTCTGGGACAAATAATCATGGACTTACAAAAGGGTACGTACAAAAAAGATAAAACTAAAGAAATGCACTGGTTAGGCAGCTCGGATCTCAGTCGAAAAAGGTTTATTGTAGACAAAGAAGCACACTGACAGCACAATAAATCCACATAAACGCTTTAACTTGTTCACCGCATTTTTGTCCTAGAACTTCATCAAATGAGCGTACCACAGTTAAAACACTAATTATATGCACTATTTAAAAACCCTAAACCAATCAAATCAACTATATAATTAAAACAACCATACAATTAAAAGAACAAATACATATCTTAAAAGTATTGCATAAAATCGCTGTTTACAAAAGACAATCATTCAGAACATAAACATATTACACAAGAGAAAAAAATATATATAAATATATTTGTAAAGAGTATTATTAAAATAATGATAATGTATATGTAAATACAATACATATGTTAAAACCTATCTGATATCACCATCTACTGACTAAGTTGTAAATTACAACTTAGCTGATCTCAATTTTAAAACTGGCTTCAAAAATACATTTTCATTCAAACCTGGATATGCATTTGCTTCTAAAATAAACTGCCAATTCTAAATGGGTTTCTGAAGTGTTACCTATAGACCCGAGGGAGTGCCTTTCTTTGGTTTTATTGTTTGACTTGGTTTTCAGGCACTTTACCTTTTTTATTCTTTATTGGTTTCATTTTGGTTATGGAAGGGCAGCAGGACTTGTCAGCTGAGAAACGGAGGAAAGGAAACAAAATGGGAGAGATTCGCAAGCTGATTGGTCAGCTCACTCAACTGGTGGGGCTTCTTACTCCTACCTGCCAATCAGTGATCACTCTATCTAGAGATTCTATAGCTCCTGAAACCAGGAAGCACAGCTGAACCAGGCTCAGGGCAGTAATGGCTACGAGAGATACGGAGCGTTGAATGGCGTTTCAAATGTGAATGGAAGCAGTTTGGTGCTACCAGACAGTTTGGAAGGACGTCCTAACATTTTTAATACCCAAAACAATGTGCGACAAGGGAACGTGCTGCTGCTGGAGAAACACTGACTGTTGATGGTGGACATTCAAATACACTTGTTTCCAATGAACAAGATACTCAGAGACAATTCAGAGACATTTTAAAAAGTAAATTTGTGTCCGGGGGGGGGGGGGGGGTGAACTGCATTATGATAGTCATGCTGACACTTTTCCCAATAGTTTAAGCAAGTTTGATGCATTTTTAGCAAAATACAAAATGTTGGAAATGAATAATATGTATATGAAACAATGCATAGAATTAAATATTGTACCTAAAAGGCTTAAGGGTCTGCAAATATCCTAATAATGTATTAGAGGGGTCAGTATTTCACAAGGAACTTATTGCTTGTTTTGACAAATGCGGTTTTGATATAATGAGGGCAATTATTAAGAGAAATGAAAGTGAAATGTCAATGATTTGTTATACACTGTTGAGAATGAAAAATCTAAATATTTAGATATTCTAGCTAGCATTGATGATGTAATGAATTACATAATAGGAAAAGAACAGCTGTGTACACTTAGCATAAATGTAGATGTTCAAGTGTATTCACTGTTGCAGTCATTACATTCGGGATATCTGCTTGCAGTAGCTTCAGTCAGCCTGATTAACAAAGTCTTGGTTCCTGCGTCAGTTGCTGTCCCTTCTTTCATGACGTCAGGTCGTCAGGGGTATAAAAAGTACAGTTTTGTACCTACCATAAATGTAGATGTTCGAGGATCCACATTGCTGCAGTCCTAACTATTAGGGTACTAATCGCATGACCCGGTGCGCATGACCATATCCTCAGTCTTTTCTTGCCCCAGATGTCAGAAGACCCTGAAAAGATAAGGCCAAAACAAAAACTCCCAAAATACCTGCACCAAAAATATATATATATACAATATATACACAATTAGCAGAATATAACCTCACCTACACAACCACCCCTAAACACAGATGGATCCTCGAACATCTACATTTATGGTAGGTGTTCTTCATTCCACATTGCTGCAGTGAGGCTGGCAAATCATAAGGAAGCAGGAACTGACAACATGCCTTGCAAAATAGCTGTGGCAAAACCAGCCCTAGACTTAGAGTAGAGAGGAAGGTGATAATGCTTAGAGAAAGTATGCACTGAACTCCAAGTAGCTGCCTCCAAAATATCCTTAGTTGCCTGCTGTGGAAGTGGCAGTAGCCCTAGTGGAATGAGGCCTAATCCCAGCTGGAATCTCCTTGCCATGATGGGAATAACAAAAAGTAATGCAACACCCAATCCACCTAGAAATAGTTTGTTTTGACACAGGCTTGCCCTTTGAAGTCAAAGCAAAAGAAACAAACAACTGCTGAGACTGCCTAAAATCCTTAGTCCTGCTCAAATAATAACGCAATAGCCTGTGTACATCTAAAGTGTGCAAAATCTTTTCCCCTTTATTTTGGGGATCTGCATAAAGGTAGGCAAATGAATAGTTTGGTTTAAAGCCACACTAGAAACCACCTTAGGCATAAAGGAAGGATTACCTATCCTTATGAAAAATCAAAAAGGCTCCACTGCCATAAGGGCCTGCAACTCAGAAACCCTTCTTGCAGAAGTAATGGCCAACAAAAAGCAGTCTTCCATGACAAGTATTTCAATTCAGCAGTAGAAGGTTGTAGAGTAAGTTTCTCCAACACAAAATTGAGATCCCAAGCAGGAGTAGGAGGGGGTCTTATATTCTTTGCCCCTCTAAGAAATTGCTTGAACAAAGGATAAACAATGGTGGGTCACAATCATAGTGAGCTGAAATGGCTGCAGCATGAATCTTAATGGAAGAGAAAGACAAACCTTTGTCCAGTAACTCAGTAAGATATTGAAGAGCCACACTCAAATTAGGCTCAGTAATCTCCAAATTGTTTGCTGCACTCCAAAACAAAAATCTCTTCCATTTTTCTGTACTAGGTCTTCTGGCTTCCATAATCACATTTAAAACTTGTTGAGGAAGCTGAGACCTGCTGTTTTTCAAAACAGAATATGCCAGGCTGTTAGATGTAGAGAGTGAAGCTTGACATTGAGCAGATGACCGTCCCTCTGAGACAACAGGTGTGGAATCAAGGGTAAAGGCCATGCTTACCAGACTCCTTAGTAATGGGTACCAGTGCTGCCGAGGCCAATCTGGAGCTATTAAAATCATCCTTGGCTTGTCTTGTCTGACCTTTAGAAGCACCTTTGGAAGAAGAGGCAGAGGTGGAAAGGCATACACATGAAGATTTTCCAACTGAAAGAAAGAGCATCCACTTTCCAAGCTGTGTGATGAAATCCGCAAAACTTTGGCAGCTGGTGGCTTAGTGGAGAAGGGAGCAGATCTATGTCTGGAGTTCCCCATGACACTGTCAATTTTGAAATACATGAAGATCCAGTTTCCACTGGGATCCATGATTTGTCTGCTTAATACATCTGCTAAGGAGTTCTGTGCTCGGCAGAAACCTTGCCTGAAGAGTTAGTTGCAGACTGGTCTCCCATAAAATCATTGCTTGTCTGCACAATGGGTAAGAATGTGTTCCCCTTGTTTGTTGATGTACCACATGACAGTTGTGTTGTCTGTTAGAATCAACACCTGCCCTGGAAGAAGTAACTCCTTGAAAGCCATTAATGCAAACTGAACTGCTAACATCTCTTTCATGTTGATATGTAGATGCTGTAGTCTGGCAGGCCACTTGTCTTGTATCCACTTTCCATTTAGATGAGCTCCCCAAGCAACATCTGAGGCATCTGTCGTTAGAATCTGACTTGCCTCTGGCGGGTCACAGAGAGTCCCTTGTTTAGGTGACATTCCTGAGCCCACCACAAAAATTCCTTTTGAATGCAAGGTATTATTTGAATGACAGTGTCCAAATCCTGGCAGTGCTGTGTCCACAGATTTTGAGATACCATTGTAGCTGCCTCATATGCAGTTTGGCATTGGGAAGCACCAGAATACAAGATGCCATGAACCCTAAGGCTTGAAGGACTGTCCTTGCAGTCAGCCCGGACTGAAGAGATAGATGATGGAAGTAACTGGAAAGATTCTTTTGTTTGTCCGGGGTTAAAAGACCATCTGGGCTGCTGTATTCAGTCTCACACCCAGAAAGCACATGTCTTGAGAGGGTACTAGACTGGACTTTATTTATACCCTAGGCATCTTAGCACTGCTATGACAAATTCCAGATGCTGTAGAAGATCTTCTTTTCTTGAGCCAGAATCAGGCAGTCGTCCAAGTAAGGATAGATTTGGATTCCTTTTAGCCTGAAGTGGGCAATGCAGAGAACTGATAATGAGAATTTAGTCTGATTGGCACATGAAGGTAAGCTTCCTTGAGATCTAAAGTTACCATCCAGTGATCTTTGCCCAGCAGAGGTCAGGCGAGAATAAAATCCTAGGATTTGGAGCAACAGAGAAATTTGCTTGTGAGCCTCTGTCCTTTGAAGAGGAGGAATGTCTTGCCCTTGAAAGGAGGCAAGGTATGGAAATAAAACCTGTGGTGAATAATATCCAGAACCCATCTGTCTTGGGTAATTAAATCCCAATTTTCTTTGAAAAGAGACAGCCTTCCTCCCAAAGGTGCTGCCAGGCGAGAATGTACTGGCAGCTGGGTCATTGGGTCTGCAAGGACTGACCCCTGCCCTCACCAGAAGTCTGAGCAGGGGAACTCCTGTACTAGGCCTAAAAGAACCCTGAGCTCTGCCCCTACCACGTCTAGACCTACCCCTAGACTGGGAATCATAAGCAGGATAAGTCCATCCCTTAGTAGGCCAATTTCTACTAAACTTGGAGGCTGCACCTGTAAAAATCTTTAACAGTTTGCATAGACTTAGCCTTGTCCTCCATTTTCTTCAAAACTGCTTCCACAGGCGAACCAAACAACACATCAGACTGTAAAGGAGCATCCAAAATCCTTGTCTTAACATGCTCAGCTAAATTCTGATCTCTCAGCCAGGCGTGCCTACGAAGAACAGAACCAGTGGCAGCCACCCTGGAGGAGGCCTGCACAGCATCAAAACCACACTGCAAAGAATGTTTACCTACCTGTTCAGACACATGAACTAAATCCTGCAACTCTTTACACTCAATACCTTCAGCCAGAGCATCCACCTTAGATTTCAACTGTGAAAGAAGATAATTCTGATATTTTAACATGTGAAACTGACAATTCAACGCCCTCATGGCTAAAGTGGAAGAAGTATACACTTTCTTTCCCCATCTATCCAAAGCCCTTGCCTCTTTATCAGGAGGGACAGGATTTTTAACAACTGAGGCCTTCACACCTTTAGGCCCCTGAGAGACAGTTTCTGGGTCTGCCCTAGGACTCTTAAAAGATACTTATGAGCTTCAGGCACCCTATAATACCTATCCGGTTTAACTGGGGCAGGAGGCAAGGAATCAGGATTCAGGAAGCCTCTGCAAACACATCTTCCACCACATTCAAAACAGGAGGTATAGCTAAAGGCCTATGCTGGGGTAAAACAAGAATTCCCTAAGCCTTTTCCTGGAATCAGAGAAATCTTGACCTTCCCATTTAAAATGCTCCCTCATGGAATGCAGAGTCTCTGAAAATGAAAAATCCTCAGGAGGAGAAGCAGAAGGAGTAGAATCATCCACATCAGAATCAGAATAAGGAGGGTACTCCTGCAAGTCTTCAGCATTGCTCAAAACTCTCAAACTCAGGTTCCACCCTAGGCCTCTTATCAGGAGGGCATAGAACCCCTAATCATAGTAATCAAATCCTCTGCCATTTTAAGCATATGTTTCTTAGGCAAAGATCCTGAAGTACTAGGAGAAACCCCACAGAAGCTAAACTTGGCCTGCCCTCAAAGAAGCCTTGGAAACTGAAGGAGAGGCTCTAACCACCTTAGGAAGAGAGGGAAGAACAGCCACCTGAGAAGCCCCCTCAGCCTGGCCTACTTCCTGAGAGGATACATCCTGTAACAGTAAAGTCTCGTCCTGAGACTCCAAAGAGACACCTGGTAAAACCTCCGGCTCCACTGAGCCTTCCAAAGAACCGACGTCTGGGACTGTCGGTTCCTCCACCCTAGGCTTTGCTGCTTTATCTTTGCATCCGACGGCATTTTATAATTACAACGCTTCCCAAACACTAACCTGGCACAGTCTAACCTTCTCTTAATAGTGCGTTTGTTAAATCTAGCACAAGAGCGGCATCCAACAACGTCGTGCTCAGGCCCTAAACAAGGTATACACAAAGTATGGTAATCCCTATGAGGTATCTGTTTCCCAAGAAATACAGTTATTCACTTTTTCTGACATCCGGTTAAATACTGAGGCAAGAAAAACCAAACTATTTTGATTCGGTCTGAAACTCTGACTTCAGAAACTTTCAGAACGCCAACCTGCACTCGCAAAATTGCTTCTGCATCTGGACAGCGGACTACCCAATAGTTAGGACTGCAGCAATGTGGAATGAAGAACATCATGCAGCCAACGCCATTACATCAGTTTTTCTTGCCCCAGATGTCAAGTGCCCCCTAATGGGAAGCAATCACATCTATAAACACAAGGATATACCTCCAACAAAAAAGCAAATACACCAAAAAGCTTTTAGAGCATAGTATGTGAGAGAAGAGGTATAGCCAAAGGAAGAAATGGGGCTGGCGGGAGGGTAACCAGGACTGCAACAGTGAATACACTCAAACATCTACATTTATGTAAGTGTACACAACTGCACTACGTTCTTCGTGTTTCACTGTTGCAGTCATTACATTTGGGCAGATACCCAAAGTTAAGGTTGGGAGGAGGAATTTAAATAGAATTAGGGCCAGCTATAAGGCCCTGCAAGACTGCAGTGGCAAAACCAGCTCTGGATTTAGAGAAAATTGGCAAATGATAATGCTTGGTGAAAGTATGTACCGAACTCCAGGTAGCAGCTTCTAGGATGCCCCTAGTAGGGACGCCCCTGAGAAAGGATGTAGAGGTAGATGCAGCCCTGGTGGAGTGAGGTCTGATCCCCTGGGGGATAGGTTTTCCATGGTGCTTATAGCAGAAATGAATGCAGTGGCCTATTCATTTTAAAATGATTTGTTTTGAAATAGCTTTCCCCTCTGTCCCTGCAGCAAATGCCACCAGCAGTTGTTCAGATTTCCTTTGAGGTTTAGTCCTGCCCAAGTAGAATCTAAGCTGTCTGTGCAAATCTAAAGAGTGCAGTATCCGTTCCCCTTTGTTCTGTGGGTTAGGAAAGAAGGTAGGCAAATGAATGGACTGATTAAGAGCCACACTGGATACCACCTTGGGCATGAAGGAGGGATTGGTTCTGAGGGACACCCTGCCTGCATGGATGATGATGAAAGGTTCCACTGCCATAAGGGCCTGTAATTCAGATACCCTTCTTGCAGAAGTGACTGCTAAAAGGAAAGCTTTTTACCAGGAAATAAATTTTAAATCTGCAGTAGCAGCTGGCTCGAAAGGAGGAAGAGTGAGTTTCTCCAAGACAAAGTTAAAATCCCAGGCTGGAGTTGGAGCTCTCCTCGGTGGCCTTAAATTTTTGGCCCCTCTGAGGAAAGTATAGTTGTGTACACTTACCATAAATGTAGATATTCAAGTGTATTCACTGTTGCAGTCAATACATTTAGGTAATCTGCTGGCAGGTTGCCCTCAGTCGGCCTGAATAACAAAGTCTTGGGTCCTGTGTCGGTTGCTGTCCCTTCTTCCATGACGTCAGGTCGTCAGGGGGTATAAAACATGCAGCAGACACAATTTTTATCAGTTTTTCTTGCCACAGATGTCAGGTGCCCCTCAAATGGGGAGCAAAAAAAAATACACACACACACACACATATATATATATATATATATATATATATATATATATATATATATATATATAAAAAACCCGCGGTGGTGGTGTTGCGGTAGCGTTGTCGCCTCACAGTAAGACGCTGTCCGGTTCGATTCTCAGCTACAGTGTCTTCTGCGTAAAGACATGCGCGAATGGGTGTACCTTCGTTGAAGGTTGTGCGTCAGGGCTGGTAACTCGGCACGTAAAAATCAACTACCAATCATTAGCGGACCGGAGTCCCACTGTGGCGACCCATAACCGGGAAAAGCCGAAAGACACAAACATATACATACATACATATATATATATATATATATATATATATATATATATATATACACACACACATATATATATATATATATATATATATATATATACACATACACACACACGCACACACACATATGTAATTTAGAACACAAAAAATATACCGCCAAATAAAAACAAATGCAACAAAAAGGCTTTTGAGCATAATAACAGAAAGAAGAGGTATAAAAAGAGAAAAGCAGGGGGCTGGCAGGTGGGTAACCAGGACTGCAACAGTGAATACACTCGAACATCTACATTTATGGTAAGTGTACACAACTGCACTACGTTCTTCGTGTTTCACTGTTGCAGTCATTACATTTGGGTAGAATTCCAACGCTATGGTTGGGAGGATGGAATTATACAGCAGTAGGAGCAGCTGTAAGGCCCTGCAGGACAGCAGTGGCAAAGCCTGGTCTAGATTTTGAGAAGAGAGGTAAATGGTAATGCTTGGTGAACACATAAAATGAGCTCCAGGTAGCAGCTTCTAGAATGTCTCTGGTCAGAACCCCTCTAAGAAAGGCTGCAGAAGTAGATGCAGCCCTGGTGGAATGGGATCTGATCCCCTTGGGGACAGGTTTACCATGATGCATGTAGCAGAAATTAATACAATGGCTTATCCATTTTGAAATTGTCTGCTTTGAGATAGCCTTTCCCTCTGCCCCTGCAGCAAATGCCACCAGTAGTTGCTCAGATTTTCTTAGAGTTTTTGTCCTGTTCAAGTAGAATCTTAGTTGTCTGTGTACATCTAATGAATGTAGAATCTGCTCCCCCCTGTTATGTGGTTTTGGGAAAAAAGTTGGCAGATGAATGGTCTGATTAAGAGCCACACTGGATACTACTTTAGGCATAAAGAATGGATTGGTCCTGAGCGCTACCCTGTCTGGGTATAAAATAATAAAAGGCTCCACTGCCATGAGAGCCTATAGTTCTGAGATCCTTCTAGTTGAAGTGACTGCTAAAAGAAAAGCTGTCTTCCAAGAGAGAAATTTTATGTCCGCAGTAGCAGCTGGCTCAAAAGGAGGCAAGGTTGAGTTTTTCCAACACAAAATTAAGGTCCCATGCAGGAGTTGGTGCTCTCCTGGGAGGTCTTACATTTTGGCCCCTCTGAGATACTGCTTTAGTATGGATTGAGAAAAGAGGGGAGCCTCTGTGTTGTAATGAGCTGAAATGGCAGAGGCGTGGATTTTTATGGAAGAGAAAGCTAGGCCCTTGTGAAGCATCTCAGTTAAATATTGCAGAATCTGAGGAATATTGGGCATTTCTGTGCTTATTCCTTGTGCCTCATTCCAGGCAAAGAATCTCTTCCATTTATCAGCATAAGATTTTCTAGTGCTAGGCCTTCTAGCCTCCAAAATGACATCCATCACAGGTTTGCTGAGAGATGTAACTGGTGAAATTAGTAGATTAGCCATGCTGCAAGATTCAGAGTTTGGAGCGGAGTGTGTATAATTTGAAAGTTCTGCTGAGATAGTAGATAAGGTGTCTAAGGCAGGTAACATGGAGGAAGGTGTGACATATTGCATAGGAGCGGGTACCAGTGTTGGCGAGGCCAGTCTGGAGTAATCAGAATCATTTTTGGTTTTTCCTGTCTGACTTTTAGTAATACCTTGGAGAGCAAAGGCAGAGGGGGAAAAGCATAGACTGATTTTCCAGATGAAGGATAGAGCATCCACTTTCCAAGCTTTTTTGTGATGGATTCTTGTGCAGAATTTGTCCAACTGATAGTTTGGGGTGAGGCAAAAAGATCTATGTCTGGGCTTCCCCATTTGCGTGTCAACATGCTGAAGATTTGCGGATCCAGTTTCCATTCGTGTGGGTCCATAAGATTTCTGCTTAGTTCTTCTGCCAGAGTATTTTGCTTTCCTGGCAGGAATTGAGCTTGTAGATGTATTTGGTAAGACAAGGCTGTGTTCCACAAGGCCATGGTTAGTCTGCAAAGGGGGTAGGAATGGGTACCCCCTGCTTGTTTATGTACCACATGACTGTAGTGTTGTCCGTCTTTATCAGTAGTTGTCCTGGATGAAGAAAGTCCTTGAAAGCTGTCAGAGCATTCTGTACAGCTAGCATCTCTTTCTGGTTGATATGCAGGTGCATTTGATTTGGGCTCCATCTGCCCTGAATGCACCTCCCTGCCAGATGTGCCCCCCAAGCATAGTCTGATGAGTCTGTAGTCAAGGTTTGGGTGGCAGGGGGTGGAATGAATGACAGTCCCTTGTTTTGGTGAAAGGCCTTTGCCCACCATAGGAACTAATGACAGGAATCATTGTTTCCAGGCTGTGACAATGTTGACTCCCATAAGCTTTTTAGGTACCACTGAAGTTTCCTCATATGCAGTCTTCCATATGGAATTAGAAGAATGCAGGATGCCATGAACCCCAAGGCCTGCAGAATTTGTCTTGTAGATAACTGGGTTTGTGTGGCCACTTGTTTGAAGTAAGTCATCAATTGGATTTGTTTGTCTGGCGTGAGGTAAGCCATCTGGGCAGTTGTATTCAAGCTTGCACCTAGGAATGCAATTTTTTGAGAGGGTACCAGTTGTGATTTCTTTTCGTTTATGGTGTACCCTAGGCAAGTTAAAAGCCTTTTTACAAATGCCAGATGCTGTAGAAGAGTGTCCTTGTTTTCTGACTGAATTAGACAATCGTCCAGATAAGGATAAATTTGAATGTTTCTTTGTCTGCAAAATGCAATTACTGGTGCCAGGCACTTTGTGAAGAACCTGGGTGCAGTAGATAAGCCAAAGGGCAGTGCAGAGAACTGGTAATGCAAATAGCCTGCTTTGAAGCAGAGGTATCTTCTGCAAGATTCCATGACTGGGATATGCATGTAAGCCTCTTTTAAGTCTAGAGTTACCAACCAGGCGCCCTTGCCTAGCATAGGCAGTAACTGTTGTAGGATCAGCATCCTGAATTTTGGAATGTCCAGGAAAGTACTTGGAATGGATAAGTCCAGAACTGGACGCTCTGATTTGTCTTTTCTGGGTACCAGGAAAAGTCTTGAATAAAAACCTTGTCCTTTTTCCTTTTCTGGTACTGGTTGAATAGCCCCCCATATCCATGAGGGACATAACTTGTTTCTGGGCCTCTGCCCAGTAATTTGGAGGCAGATTTGGCCATCCGTTTGGAATTGGCAACGTGTGGAAATGAAATCTGTATCCCTGGGATACTATATTTGAAACCCACTTGTCCTGGGTAATTAGATGCCAATTTTGAGCATGAAGTGCTAGTGCCCCCCCCCCCCCAAAAGGGGTTGCCAAAAGATAAGTGCTTGGAAATGGCAGAGGAATGTCATTGAGACGGTTTACCGTAGGAGGGTGCCTTGCTACTTCCAGATTTGGAGGTGGAGGCACCCCATTGTTTTGTTTTGTTCTGTAAGTTCCTTGTGACTGAAACCTGGAGCCTTTAGAGTGTCTGGGTTTGACATGAGTGGCTCTGGTGGGTACTGGAAAAGACCAGTTCTTAGTAGGCCAGTGTCTACTGAACCTGGGTGGCTGCACTTGTAGGAAATCTTTTACAGTTTGCATAGATTTAGCTTTGTCTTCCATCTTTTTCAAAACTTCTTCTGCCTTATTACCAAATAGACTGTCCTATTGTAAAGGAGCATCCAACAAATTTTGCTTTAACATGATCAGGCAAATTTTGCTCCTTGAGCCAAGCATGCTTTCTTATCACATATCCAGTTACGGCGGCCTGTAAGAGGCCTCCAAGGAATCAAAACCATATTGCAAAGTATGCTTTCCAACTTGTTCAGCTGAATGCAATAAATCCTGTAACTATTTTCAACACAGTCAGAAATCAACATCATTTTCTGTTTCAGTAAGCCCATGATATGCTGCTGATATTTAAGCATATGAAATTGACAGTTTAAAGCCCTGACTGCCAGGGTTGCAGACGTATAAACCTTCTTATCCCATCTATCCAGAGCCCTGGAGTCACTATCAGAAGGGGTAGGATTTTTAGCAGTAGAAGCCTTAACACCCTTTGGACCCTGAGAAATTGTTTCAGGGTCAGCAGTAGGGTTTTTAAAAAGAAACTTGTGGGAGTCAGGAACCCTGTAATATCTGTCTGGCTTACTAGGAGCCGGAGGCAGGGAATCAGGAGTCATGCTGGATTCTGAGAAAACATCAACAACAAAGTCTAAAACAGGAGGTATAGCCAAAGGCCTATGCTGAGGAAAAAGAAGGAAACCCCTAAGCCTCTTTTTGGATTCTGAAAAAAACTTGACTCTCCCAATGAAAATGTTCCCTTAAGGTATGCAAAGTGTCAGGGAAGAAGAGACGACAACCGACGCCGGACCTAGACTTTGGAATTCGGCCGACCGAGGACCCGCCTGACGGCAGGAAAACCCATCTGTTATGACTGCAGCTGTATGCACGATGAACATCGGATGGATTCCTCTGCATCAGAGTCCTCATAAGGTGGAACAGATAATTCCTGATAAGAGGAGGAATCAGAAGAAATGGAAACCTGATCTGAAGATTCATAATCAGTGCCTTGCCTAGGTCTCTTAGCAGGAGGGGTTGGGAACCCCTGATCAAGGTAATTAAATACTCAGCCATTTTGATCATTTGTTTTTTAGGCATAGGGGCCTGAGCACGTGGCCCATGCGTTTTTTTAGACATAGAAGTTGGTTTTGGCCTTGTTTTTTGAGGATGGCGTCAGTTTAATATACAAATCTTTAGGCCTGAAAACACCCTCAAAAGCCGGTGCCTGCTCAGTGGCTCCGGACCCATCTTAAAGAGAGACATCAGCGGGTTCAATACTTGAAGTGTCTCGTGGCATACCGGACTCCGAATGGGTCTCAGTAGAGGTGAATCAAAAGTAGTGGGTATCGGGCTGCGAAAGAACCTCACCGAGTACCGGCGAACCGGCGACTGGCTTAGAAGAAGCTTCGTTGTCTGTTTTGGACCTCGACGATCTGTCTCTGTCTTTTTCTTTGCGTTTTTTGTGAATTCCGGTAGTCGGATTGCTAACTGACGACATTTCTGGATAGTTAAATCTTGAGCCAAAATATTTAGATGCAAAAATATACCGATGCTTAATAGTGCGTTGGTTAAATTTAGCACAAAACCGGCAGCAAGGCACGTTGTGGTCAGGGCCTAGGCAAGGAATACAGTCAAATGAAAATCCTTATGAGATATTTGCTTCCCACAAGACATCAGTAAGGAGCAAGAAAAAGTTTCCCCAACGGGGTACTTAGCTTTAGGTTGAAGACTTTGGTTCTGAAACTCGAAAACAAAAATTTCAGGAGTCGGCCAAAAGGCACTTGCGAACTACTTCTGCTTTGGTCACCGTGCGGCAAGAAAGACTGATGAAAATGGCGTTGGCTGCATGTTTTATACCCCTGACGACCTGACGTCATGGAAGAAGGGACAGCAACCGACGCAGGACCCATGACTTTGTTATTCAGGCCGATTGAGGGCAACCTGCCAGAAGATTACCCAAATGTAATGACTGCAACAGTGAAACACGAAGAACATCTGCTTGAGAGAAGAAGGGAGGCTCTGTGCTATAATGAGCTGAAATGGCTGAGGCATGAATTTTGATGAAGGAAAAAGACAAGCCCTTATGAAGTATCTCAGTTAAGTATTGTAGAATCTGAGGTAAATTGGGCACTGCTGCGTTCTTTCCTTGAGATTGGTTCCAGGCACAGAATCTTTTCCATTTTTCAGCATAAGATTTTCTAGTACTAGGCCTCCTTGCCTCTAAAATGATATCCATCACTGATTTACTGAGGGATGGTAAAGGAGAGATTAGGTAATTAGCCAGGCTGCTAGGTTCAGGGTTTGCAGCTGAGGGTGCAGAATCTGGTTCTCCTGCTGAGACAACAGGGATGGAGTCTGAGGGCAAGTGCCATAGAGCCAAGCGTGACACACTGCGCAAGAGTGGGTACCAATGTTGGCGAGGCCAGTCTGGTGCAATTAAAAACGTCCTTGGCTTGTCCTGTTTGATCTTCAGTAATACCTTGGAGAGCAGAGGCAGAGAAGGAAAAGCATAAACTGATAGGTTTTTCCAGCTGAATGATAGAGCATCCACTTTCCAAGCTAGCTTGTGGGGAATCCTTGTGCAAAATTTGTCCAGTTGATGGCTCTGGGGGGAGGCAAACAGGTCTATATCTGGGCTCCCCCATTTGCTTGTTAACATGTTGAAAATCCTTGGTTCCAGTTTCCACTTGTGTGGGTCCATGAGGTTTCTGTTCAGTCCACCTGCCAGTGTATTTAGTTTTCCTGGCAGGAATTGAGCTTGTAGATTCACTTGGTAGCTCAAAGCTGTGTTCCACAATGCCATGGCTAGTCTGCAGAGAGGGGTAAGAATGTGTACCCCCCCCTGCTTGTTTATGTACCACATGACAGGGGTGTTGTCCGTCTTTACCATTAGTTGTCCTGGAAGAATGTGGTCCGTGAAGGCTGTCACAGCATTCTGTACAGCTAACATTTCCTTTTGATTTATGTGCAGGTGCATTTGACTTGGGTTCCATTTGCCCTGAATGCACTTCCCTGCCAGGTGAGCCCCCCCCATGCATAGTCTGATGCGTCTGTTGTTAAGATTTGGGCAGCAGGGAGTAATGTGAATGTTAGTCCCCTGTTTTGGTGGCAGGGCTCTGCCCACCAAAGGAACTCTAGGCATAGGCAAGGTATGACAGGAATCCTTGCTTCTAGATCCTGTGAATGTTGACACCATTAATAATAATTAAACCTAAAACCAAAATATTTAGAAGCGAAAATATACCATCGACAGATAGTGCGCTGATTAAATAAGGCACAAAACCGACAGCAAGGTACGTCGTGGTCAGGGCCTAGGCAAGGAATACAGTACGAATGAGAATCCTTGTGAGGTATTTGCTTCTCACAAGTAATGCAATTATTAACTTTTATTGACATCGGTAAGGAAAAAGAAAAAGTTTCCCCAACGGGGTACTTAGCTTTAGTTGAAGACTTTGGTTCTGAAACTCGAAAACGAAAATTTCAGGAGTCGGCCAACCAGAACTTGCGAACTGTTTCTGCTTCGGGCACCGCACGGCAAGAAAGACTGATGTAATGGCATCGGCTGCATGTTTTATACCCCTGACAACCTGATGTCATGGAAGAAGGGACAGCAACCAATGCAGGACCCAAGACTTTGTTAATCAGGCCGACTGAGGGCTACTGCAAGCAGATAACCCGAATGTAATGATTGCAACAGTGAAACACGAACATCTGAAGAAAATAAATAGGGATGTTAGGGAATATCAGGAAAACATTCACTATCCTAAACCTAAATGTGTAAGAACACATGCACATTATAAGGAAAATGTGGATGGGGCAAATGGAGATTAAGTCATTTACAATGAGAATGGAGAGAGAACTCCATACACAACATAAGGGAATTCGGATTTTCTGATTCTTCAGAGATCAGAAAGACTGAAAAACAAGGGGGCAGTCAATTACAGGAACAATGCATGGAAGGGGCAACACAGGGATTATTAGAGGTAGTAGTTGATAGTGACATTGTATGTACTGGCCTAAAATGTGTGTACAAGGACCAATATTTTTAACTATAGTGACACCAAAATAGAAAAAGGACATTTTGGGCTTTTTTTCAAAAGGTTTTACCTTTGTTCCTAGAAGGAAGACAGATATATACCAAATTTACTGGTAAAATTTAAATTATTTATTAGGAAAAAGAACCTTGAACTGTTTTTTTCATGGGCATAACAGACAAACTAATTCAGATACACAGTTAACTAGGGGCAGCACTTTTAAACCCTCACTGAACCCTCAATTAACGAACTTTGAAACAATGGCTGAAAAAGAACTTAGAGAAGCCCTCAGTAAAAATAGAGTGATACCTAAAACTTGACAAATGAAAAGAAAAATATTTTGGAAGCATGCAGGAACAATAGAAATTTAAGAATCATGAAGCCTGACAAAGGAGGGGGGTGATTTTTATGGACAAAATACTATCTGAAGGAAAAATGCTGGATATTTTAGGCGATGACAGCAAATACAGTAGAATTTCTCTAAATGAAGTGAACATTGCTTACAAGAGAATATGTTCGTGTTTAAAAGATCTACTTTTTGAAGGCCTTATAGACAGGGACACTTTTTTTTCTTTCCTTCATGTAGATAAACCAAGGGTTCCTTCTATTTTCGGAATTCCGAAGATCTACAAACATGTCCACAACCCCACCCCACCCCCAGGCCAATAGTTTCTGCTGAAGGTTCAGTTACAGCTCTAAATATATTGATTCTAAATTAAAAATTTAAAAGAATTTATCATTGAACAGTGCTAGTGTTATTAAAGATTCATGGGATTTGCTATCCAAAATTAACAATGATCTATATTCTGAGGACTTCATATACATAACTATTGACATAATAGACCTATTCACTTCTATTCCTCATGATGTTGGCGTGGAATGGCTAGAAGAGATTTTATTTGACAACAGAAATATCTCACCTAGTGATTCTGATACATGTTTAACTCTTATGGATTTGGTCTGAATGTTTTTATGTCCTTTTTAAACTGACTTTTAAACAGTGATTTTTATGCAATACTTTTAAGATATGTATTTGTTCTTTTAATTGTATGGTTGTTTTAATTATATAGTTGATTTGATTGGTTTAGGGCTTTTAAATAGAGCATATAATTAGTGTTAACTGTGGTACACTCATCTGAAGTTATAGGACGAAAAAGCGGTGAACAAGTTAAAGCGTTTGTGTGGATTTATTGTGCTGTCAGTGTACTTCTGTGTCTATAATAAACCTTTTTCGACTGAGATCCGAGGCTGCCTAACCAATGCCTTTCTTTGGTTTTATTGTTTGACTTGGTTTTAAGGCACTTTACCTTTGTTATTCTTTCTTTGTATGTATAAAAATGAAATAGATTATTTTACAGTATTATAAGATTTAGTTATAGGAGAAGGGGAGCTAGCTGAAGCAAGATTTTCTGATCATCTTGCAATATGGCTAGGAAAACAAGGAATACATAACAATAAGCAAATGAATAAAAAAGATAAATGAGAAAGCATGGGATGAAAAAGGAAAGAGACTAGTAATACGGTTATGGGAAGATCCTATTACTGTGAAAAAAAATATAAAATTTGTTCTGAATGGTGGGTGAGATTCAAGGAAAATACAAAAAAATGTTTTTTCATTCAGTGGCACTATGATGTGAGAAAAATAGAGAAAGAAAAATATAAACACATATAATGATGCACTGGAAGATTTAGAACAATGACAAAGTACAAAAAAAAGATTTAAATGAAAGAAATGAAGAAAAAGACAAGAATTGTTACACAAGCAAAGATATTTTTGCAATGAAAAACAAGTATTGAGTTACTTCAGCAGATTAGTAAAAGAAGATGGTAGTGTAATGAGAGAAATAAATGTAAAAGGAGAAACAGAAAGAACTCTGGAAAATATGAACAGTGTAGTATGATATGTACAAGAAATGTTTAAAGAAAAAAAAAGCAGTGAAAAAGTAAAAAAGTTAACAGAAAAAGAGAATAAAAAACTAGAAAAGGAGAATAGTTTAAATGAGCTAGATAAAAATATTAAGACAAGTAAATATGGATTTGGCTGCAGGGCCAGATGGAACAGGGTCTGAAATGTATAAAAATTTACAGAAGTGGAAATAAAAATATTTTTAAAGATTCTGAATGAATGGTTAAATGAAGGATTTATGGATACAGAATTATGCAGTAGAATACTTAAGTTCATATGGAAGAAGGAACACAGAAGACAATTAAACTGGAGAGTGATAGCAGTGAATATTAACAAAATCTTTATGAAAATAATACAAAAGAAATTTGAAAATACAATGGAAAATATTATGAAAAATAGTATATACAGCATGAAGGGGAAGGGTTGCCAAGAATTATTAAAAAGTAAGTTATGTACTCACCATAACATTCCATTTGCATTATTCTTCATTTGTCTTCAACCTGTGGGTGTATAGGCACCGACATCAGTGCCGAGCCGGCCATATCCAAGCTACGGTGCCAAAACTGAGCTCCTCCCCTAATCATAATGGCCCTCTCTCCCTCACTACCTTAGATCAAGTTTGCCTGACAAACAGTTTCCTGACCCAAACCCCTAGAAACACTGTGACAGAAGTGAGTCCCTTCAGAAGGGACTCACGGAAACAGATAGCTGGTGCCAGAGCCATGGCCTGAAGTTAAACGCCAAAAAATGTATAGTCATACCCTTCGGGAAAAACAAGGTAACCCCAAGCTACCATATAGGTGGCAATCCACTAAGCACAGAAGAGGTTATCAGGGACCTGGGGACCCAGGTTGACAGTGGCCTTTCTTTTGACACTCACATTGCTAAAGTGGTTAGAAAGACCTTCTACATTGCCCACCTGATCATGAAGGGATTCACATCCAGATCTAGTGAGGTCATTGTTCCCTTGTACTCTTCACTTATCAGACCAATGATCGAGTACAATGCCCCATTCGGGATGCATCTCACCCGACATCTGCAGCAATTGGAGAGACCCCAAAAGTTCCTCACCAAAAGGATAAAGGACTCCAAAATCTGTCATATGCTGCCAGATTGAAGAAACTCCAGCTCTATTCAGTCGCATACCGTCTGCTCAGAGGTGACATGTGCCTGACATACAAGTCCATGTCCAACCCGGAATTAATGGACATGCTCCACCTCAAAAAATCCAAATCCACCAAAACCACTAGAGCAAGCGACTTAAACCTTAGCACGGATATAAATAGGACGTGCTGGAGGGATAGATTTATCACTCAGAGACTCCCTATGCTGTGGAATAAAATCCCGGTCCATGTGAGGCAGAGCACCTCGCTGACTCTGTTCAAGAGAAATCTAGACCTGTGGATGGGAGATCGTAGGTTTACCCCAGGAATCATCTCTGTGTCACTGCTGGACAGAGGCACAACAAACTAATGGGCACAGCATTTTTTCATATAAGGGGTGGCGTAAGCCACAATAATTTGGGCTAGGCTTATAAATGCCTTAGGGAAGATAGCCTAGTATAAACCTATGAACCTATGAACCTATGACAGACAACAACCTCTAGAAGAGGAGGCATAGAGAGAGAACAGAAGGCCTCCTCTGCCAGGCCAAGCACTCATGGAAAAGGGGGAAGGAGGAAGGGAAGGTTGAAGACAAATGAAGAACAATGCAGATGGAACGTTATGGTGAGTACATAACTTTTTTATCTGACACTGTTGTCTTCATTTGATCTTCAACCTGTGGGACAGAGTCCCCAGCTACTTGAGCCCTGGGTGGCCCTAAGAAAGGATGTTTCAGAGCACGGCAGAACCAAAGGAAGCTCTGCTCCTAGATGAAATAGCCAATTTGTAATGGGAAATGAAGGTATGAGACCTAGCCCATGTAGTTGCAGCGCACATCTCATTACCTGGTACTTTGGAAGAAAAAGCTGATTATGTAGACACAGCCCTGGTGGAGTGCGATTTCGTTGCAGAAAAAAGAGAAACACCATGCATCTTATAAATAAAAGTGATACATTTCGCAACCCAGACGGCAATGGTTACCTTGGAAACAGGCGATCCTAACCTGGACTTAGAATATGAAATGAACAGCTGATTGGACTTCCTGAAAGATTTGGTTCTGTTGAGATAGAAACGGAGCTGCCTACGTACATCAAAAGCATGTGTAATTGATACTCCCCTTTATTTTGAAACTCTGCGAATATCACAGGGAGATGAATGATCTGTTTAATATTCTTCTCTGAAGCAACCTTGGGCATGAAGGAAGGATTCAGCCTAAGAGAAACACGATCTTTGTGAAAAATAAGGTATGGGAGATGAATGCAAAGCGCTTGTAATTCAGAAACCCAATTAGACGATGAGCAACCAATAGAGGAGTTTTTCATGACAAAAACTGTAGATCCATTCTTGCAGAAGGTTCAAAGGGAGACAACACCAGAGCTTGAAGTACGAAGCTTAGGTTCCAAGGAGGGACAGTGTCCTTAACTGGAGGCCATAACAGAGATGTTCCACTCAAAAAGTCCTTGCACAATCTAGAAGCAGCCACAGAAGAATCCTTTAGTCCAACATGACAATGGGATATGGCAGCTAGTTGGACTTTAACTGTAGAGAAACTGGCACCTTGGTTGGAGATACAAGCCAAAAAAGTCTAAAACCGAAGGAACAGAGGCAGTAAAAGAATCCACCAAATTGTGGGACGCCCAAATGGAAAACGTCTTCCATTTGCTAGCATAAATCTTTGAGGTGGTCACCTTGTGAGTGGAAAGCAAAATATGCGTCACAGGAGATGAAAGCCCAGGAACTCTAGCCATCACTGGAACTGCAGAAGCCATGCTTCGAGCTTCAGGCTTTCCAAATCCGAATGATAATCGCCCTCAGGACTGGAAATCAGATCTGGACATCGATCCAGAATCCAAGGAGGACTGACACTGTGAAATCAAAGGAGAGGAAACCAAACCTGATGAGGCCAGAAGGGGGCAATGAGGCTCACACGGTACCGCGGCCTCTGTGCCTTCTGAAGGAATTCTGCCATAAGAAGAAGGGCCAAGCATGAACTAGTGTCTCTCTGGTAGTCCCTCCTCTGGGGGGAGTCAGGGCAAAAAAACTTGCTGCACTTGGATTTGGAAGGTGAGGCGATGAGATCGCAGCTCGGATGACCCCATTTCCGGAAGTTCATGTCCACCACTGATTGTTTTAAAGACCACTCGTGAGGAGACAAAATGGTCCTGCTGAGTTTGTCTGCTAGGATGTTGGAACTCCCAGCAATAAGTAGCCTGCCTGAGGAAAATGCCCATTCCCCACAATCTCATGGCCTCTAGACAGAGGGGGTAAGATCTGGTTCCTCCCTGTTTGCTGATATACCAGACCACTGCCTTGTTCTGTCTGTATCGCAAACGTTCCTCGTGGGAGAAATGAATGCAGTTGCCTGCAATGCCAGTAGCACTGCCCTCATGTCCAGAACACTGATGTGTAGATTGGTCTCTAACAGTGACCATATGTCCCTTGAACAGCCCATCGCAGCCAATGCCCCCCACCTGAGACAGGAGGTGTCTGTGGTGACTGTGGCCAAAGGAGCAGGAGCCATGAAACATCGACCTTTCTCTAAATTCTAAGTGTTTAACCACCAAAGATGGGAGGACCTGTAGGTTCTGGACAAGCAAATGGGATGGGACAGCAGCTGGTCCAGGAGCAACCACTGAACTAATAGGGTCCACTGGAGAACCGACATGTGCAGCCCTGGCCAAGGGTAAAATAACCATGGTTGCTGCCATAGATCCCAAAGCTTGAAGGATTTGGGTTGCTGATGGCTGAGGGGCTTCTAGGAGGGCATGCACCTGGCCCTGAAGAGACTGAATTCTGTTGCTGGTGAGAAAGACCTTGCCCAGAGACATATTCCACAGCGCTCTGATGAATTCCAGGGAACAGAGAGGCTCCAGTTTCAATTTGGGAAAATGTATTGTGATGCCCACGGTCGAAGCTAACTGAAGGTACTGGTCCCTAGTCTGAAGAAGCTGCTGCTTGGTGAGTGCAGCTTGAAGCCAGTCATTATGTAGGAGAAAACTCATATCCCCTGCAGCCTGAGATACGCTGTGAGTACTGCTACCACTTTGGTGAACACCTTGGGGCTGTGGTGAGGCCAAATGGGAGTACCCTGAACTGATAATGTCTGGCTCCTGATCGGAAGCGTAGAATCCTCCTGTGATGCTTGCCCACCTTTACATGACAGTAAGCATCCTGAAGGGTCTACCTTCAGAAGGTAGGGAAGGATAAACTGAATTGTAACCATCCGGAACTTTGACTTGGCGGCAAACTTGTTCAAGCGGGTGAGATCCAAGATCCGTCTGCATCCCCCTGTATTTTTGGGCATCAAAAAGAATCTTCAGTAGACGTCTGATCTGGAAAGTCCTAGGGGTACAGGCTGGATGACTTGCTTGTTGAGCAGCTTGTAAATTTAGAGTTTGGCTGCATCCAGCAAAATCTTTTGGGCCCCTAACGGGTGAAGAAAGGGTATCGGATAGCCCCTGGAAATTATTCTTAGCACCCACTGATCCGACATGATGGGCTTCACAGGCTGATGGATGCAAAGAAAAGCAACCCTCCTGCCTCCTGAGTAGGACAGCCGGGCAACACTTCAGGGCCGCTGGAAGGGCCTATCCGGGCATGAGTCCCGAGATCCTTGCACCCTCGAAGCCCTCCTGCTCCTAGTGTGGCAACTAAAAGAATCATTCCCTGATCTGTCTCTAGGGGAAGAGTCTGCCAGTGTGTCTTAATGGAAGACCCTGGACTTGTGGAACCACAACTTCTTACTACCTCTGATACCTGGAGTAGGAACTCTTGAGTAGAAAAGCGGATTCCGACAGCAGACAGGGTCTTGCCGTCCTTCTCATAGTGGGCTAAATTATTCTTCACAGATAAGACTGAACAGGGAAGATTGATCGAAAAGGGCATTTGTAAAGGCCACCTTTAAGTGCCCAGAGAAATCGCAAAGCCACATCCAGGCATGATGCCTAGCAACGATGCCTGAACCAGCTGATCTGATGCACTTTCCGTGGCACAGGACAGGAGCCTCATAGAGGTGTTAGAAATGGCTTTAAGAGTGGCCAGTCTAGAGGAGATCTTCTCCACCAACATGGACTCTGGGGTGGACGCAGAAATGTCCTCAATGAGTGATCTCTGCAGTTTAGTAATGTGCGCTATGTAACTCAGCGCACTTAGAGAGAATGTCGCTAACGTATAAACACGCTTCCCCCAGTCTGTCTATTGCTCTGGACTCCCTGTCAGGTGGATGGACAGAGGAGCTCTCATGGGCAAGCTCCTTTTTTGTGGCAGCTGCAACCACCAAGGCATCAACAGGGACACTACTCTTGTGCTAAAACCCCTGTCTGATGGGGGGAGGGGGGGCTAAAGACCTTATCATGGTGTTTTGGTACTGGTTCCACCGCATCTGGTTCCTTCCACGCCCTGTGGGCAATCAGGTCTACCAAAGGGTCCATGGAGGGGGTCACCCAGGAAGTAGATGGGCGGGCGCCAAACGCCTTCAGGAACACTGACACATCTGGATTGAGCTTTGGGGATGACCATTCATCCTTCTGATGCAGAATTTCCATGATATCTCCAAAGGAGACATCACTGGGTGGAGATTGGGGGAGCCGTCAGGTTCCTCCCAGTCAGTGTCTTCAGTGACAGACTCAGGGGTGGAGTCAATGTGCAACTTCTTGCACATGTGCTTCTGGTGGACTTCCTTGAAGGGAGAACTCTGGAGGGTCGGGGAAGGCTGTCATTATAGTGGAGGACTGGAGACGTCAGGTCCAGAGTCCAGCTGGAGCTGAAAATGATCCGGAGGGGGAGGCAATGAGGATCTCAACACCGAAGTCGAGAGGACCTTATCCACCACATCAAATGCCAACGGAGAAAGTACAGTTGTGTACACTTACCATAAATGTAGATGTTCGCATGTATTCACTGTTGCAGTCATCACTTTTGGGTTATCTGCTTGCAGTAGCACTCAGTCGGCCTGATTAAAGTCTTGGGTCATGCGTCGGTTGCTGGCCCTTCTTCCATGACGTCAGGGGTATAAAACATGCAGCCGACACCATTACATCAGTTTTTCTTGTCCCAGATGTCAGGTGCCCTCTTAATGGGAAGCAATTAAATCTACAAATAGGTTTCCATGGTGTTTGTAGCAGAAATGAATGCAATGGCCTATCCATTTGGAAATGGTTTGTTTTGAAATAATGTTCCCCTCTGCCCCTGCAGCAAATGCCAGCAGCAGTTGATCAGATTTCCTTTGAGGTTTAGTTCTGTCCAAGTAGAATCGAAGTTGTCTGTGCACGTCTAAGGAGTGCAGAATCCATTCCCCTTTGTTCTGTGGATTAGGAAAAAGGTTTGCAAATGTATGGACTGATTAAGGGCCACACTGGATACCACCTTGGGCATGAAGGAGGGATTGGTCCTGAGGGCTACCTTGTCCGCATGAAAGATGATGAAAGGCTCCACTGCCATGAGGGCCTGTAATTCAGATACCCTTCTTGCTGAAGTGATTGCTAAAAGGAAAGCTGTTTTCCAAGAAAGGAATTTTAAGTCTGCAGTGGCAGCTGGCTCAAAAGGAGGAAGAGCGAGGTTTTCCAATACAAAGCTAAGGTCCCAGGCTGGAATTGGAGCTCTCCTGGGTGGTCGTAGATGTTTGGCCCCTCTGAGGAACTGCTTAAGCAGTGGATGAGAGAAGAGGTTTGAATCTGTGTTATAATGAGCTGAAATGGCTGAGGCGTGAATTTTGATGGATGAGAAAGACAGGCCCTTATGAAGCATCTCAGTTAAGTATTGTAAAATCTGAGGTAAATTGGGCACTGTTGTGCTAATCCCTTGAGCTTGGTTCCAGGCACAAAATCTTTTCCATTTTTCAGCGCAAGACTTTCTGGTACTAGGCATCCTTGCCTCTAAAATATCCATCACTGGTTTACTGAGGGATGGTAAAGGAGAAATTATGTAATTAGCCAGGCTGCTAGATTCAGTGTTTGAAGTTGAGGGTGCAGAATTTGGTTCTCCTGCTAAGACAATAGAGTAGGAGTATGAGGCAGGTGCCATGGGGCCCACACTGACACACTGCACAAGAGGGGGGTACACCAGTGTTGGCGTGGCCAGTCTGGTGCAATCAAAATCATCCTTGGTTTGTCCTGTTTGATCTTTAGTAGTACTTTGGAGAGCAGAGGCAGAGGAGGAAAGGCATAAACTGATAAGTTTTTCCAGCTGAAGGATAAAGCATCCACTTTCCAAGCTTGTTTGTGGGGAGTCCTTGTGCAGAATTTGTCCAAATGATGGTTTTGGGGCCGGCAAACAGGTCTATATCTGGGCTCCCCCATTTGCTTGTCAACATGTTGAAAATCCTTGGTTCCAGTTTCCACTTGTGTGGGTCCCTGAGGTTTCTGCTTAGTTCGTCCGCCAGTGTATTTAGTTTTCCTGGCAGGAATTGAGCTTGTAAATGTACTTGATAGCTCAGGGCTGTGTTCCACAATGCCATGGCTAGTCTGCAGAAGGGGCAAGAATGTGTACCTCCCGTGCTTGTTTATGTACACATAACAGTGGTGTTTGTCCGTCTTCATCATTAATTGTCCTGGAAGAATGTGGTCCTTGAAGGCTGTTAGAGCATTCTGTACAGCTAACATTTCTTATTGATTGATATGCAGCTCTATTTGACTTGGGTTCCATTTGCCCTGAATGCACTTCCCTGTCAGGTGGGCCCCCCATGCATAGTCTGATGCGTCTGCTGTTGATGTTTGGGTGGCAGGGGGTAGTGTGAATGGTAGTCCCCTGTTTTGGTGGCAGGCCTCTGCCCACCAAAGGAACTCTAGACATAGGCAACGTATAATAGGAATCATTGCTTCTAGATCCTGTGAATGTTGACACCATAGGCTTTTGAGATACCATTGCAGTTTCCTCATATGCAGCCTTGCATATGGAATTAGACGAATGCAGGAGGCCATGAACCCCAAGGCTTGCAGTATTTCCCTTGCAGATAATTGGGTTTTTGTGGCCACTTGTTTGAAGTAGGTTGTCAAATTAATCCATTTCTCTGGCGTGAGGAAAGCCATCGGGGAAGTTGTATTCAAGCTTGCTCCCAGGAATATAATTTGTTGACAGGGTACCAGGTGTGATTTCTTTTCGTTTATGGTGTACCCCAGGCAAGTCAGTACCCTTTGAACAAAGGCCAGATGATTCAAAAGTATGTCCTGGCTTTCTGCTTGAATTAGACAATTGTCCAGATATGGGTATATCTGAATATATGGGTGTATCTGAATATTAGTCTGCCTGCAGAATGCAATGACTGGAGCTAGGCACTTTGCGAATACCCTGGGCGCAGTACATAAGCCAAAGGGCAGTGCAGAGAACTGATAGTGGATGTAGCCTGCTTTGAAGCGTAGGTACCTTCTCTGCAAGACCCCCTGATAGAGATGTGCAGGTATGCTTCTTTTAAATCTAGTGTTGCCAACCATGCATATTTGCCTAGCATAGGAAGCAGCTGGTGAAGAGTCAGCATCTTGAATTTTGGAATCACCAGAAAGGTATATAGAGTAGAAAGGTCCAGGACAGGATGTCATGTATTGCCTTTTCTGGGTACCAGGAAAAGTCTGGAATAGAACTCTTGTCCCTTTTCCTCTTCTGGTACCAACTGAATAGCTCCCAGGCTTAAGAGAGAGAGTACTTGATTTTGGGCCTCTGCCCACTGATTTGGGGGTAGATCTGGCTACCCGGTTGGTGTTGGTAAGGTGTGGAAGTGAAATCTGTATCCCTGGGACACGATATTTAAAACCCATTTGTCCTGGGTAACGAGTTCCCAGTTTTTGGCTTGCAGACCAATCTTTCCACCTAAAGGAGCATTCAGTTGGGAAGTGCGTGGAAGTTTTAGAAGCAAGTCATTGAGACTGTTTTCCATAGAGGGGAAGTCTTACTACTCCCTGATTTGCGTGAGGAAACCCCCACTACTTAGTCTTGTGTGTCCCCTGGGACTGAAACCTGGGGTTTCTGCTATGTCTGGGTTTGGCTTGAGAAGACCTTGAAGAGGCTGGAAAGGACCAATTCTTAGAGGGCCAGTGCCTACTAAATCTAGGAGGCTGAACTTGTAAGAAATCTTTAACAGTGTGCATAGATTTAGCTTTAGCTTCCATCTTTTTAAGAACTTCCTCAGCCTTGTTGTCAAACAGGCGGTCCTGATTTAAGGGAGCATCCAACAATTTAGCTTTAACATGACCAGGTAAAGATTGCTCCTTAAGCCAAGCATGCCTTCTGAGCACAGAACCAGTAACAGCAGCCCTGCAAGAGGCCTCTAATGAATGAAATCCACACTGCAAAGTATGTTTTCCAACATGTTCAGCAGAATGCATTAAATCCTGTAATTCTTTATTTTCTGCACCGTCACGAATCAACATCATTTTCTGTTTAATTAATCCAATAACATGTTGTTGATACTTTAACATATGAAACTGGCAGTTAAAAGCCCTAATGGCCAAGGTTGCAGAAGTGTAAACCTTCTTACCCCATCTATCCAGCACCCTGGAGTCTCTGTCAGAAGGGGTAGGATTTTTAGCAGTAGAAGCCTTAATGCCCTTGGGTCCCTGTGAAATAGTCTCTGGATCCACAATAGGATTTTTAAAAAGGAACTTGTGTGAATCAGGAACCCTGTAATATCTGTCATGTTTTCTGGGAGCAGGAGGCAAAGAATCAGGGGCCAAACTAGATTCCAAAAAAGCAGCATCAACAATGTCTAGCACAGGAGGAATAGCTAAAGGCCTACGCTGAGGCAGGTAGGAAATCTCTAAGCCTCTTTTTTGAATCAGAAAAATCCTGGCTTTCCCGGTGGAAATACTCCCTTAGAGTATGTAAGGTTTCACCAGAAGGCGGTGCAGCGGTTAATGCTGTCACCTCACAGCAAGAGGTTCTCTGGTTCGATTCTCAGCTGGGGTGTCTTCTGTGTAGAGTTTGCATGTTCTCCCTGTATTCGCGTGGGTTTCCTCCGGGTACTCCGGTTTCCTCCCACATTCTAAAAACATGCTTCTGGAGCATTTCTCCCCGGGCCTCCGCTGAAAACAGGATCTGTGGAACCTAGTCGGACTTTCCCGGTTAACAAATGTTAAACAAATAAAATAAAAAAAAGAAAAATCCTATGGAGGGGAAGCAGAGGGAATAGAGTCCTCTGCATCAGAATCCTCGTAAGTAGATAAGGGCAAATCAAGATCATTAGAAGAATCAGAAAACTCAGAATCCTGGTCAGAAGATTCATAAACAAATTCAGTCCTAGGTCTTAGAAGGGGGAGGCTTAGCTTCCCCTGATTAAAGTTATAAGATCTTCAGCCATTCTTATCATTTGTTTTTTAGGCATAGAGGCCTGAGCATGTGGCCTGGGCGTCGGTTTTTTAGGCATGGTTCAAGATTTAATCCTAAAAGAAGAAGGAGGCGTAGGTTTAATATGCAAGTCCGTAGACCTGAATACACCCTCAGAAGCCGGTGCCTGCACAGCAGCTCCGGACTCATCCAAGGTAGAGACATCCACAGGTTCCATAGTTGAAGCATCTCGCGGCATACTGGACTCTGAATGAGTCTCAGTAGAGGCCTGCAAATCAGAAGTAGCAGGTATCAGGGGCCGCGAAAGCACCTCACTGAGTACCGGCGAACTGGCGACTGGCTTAGGAGAAGCATCGTCGGCAGTTTTGGACCTTGGCGGCCTGTCTCTGTCTTTATCCTTGCGATATTTTGGAATCCCGGTAGTCGGATGGCTAACAGACGACATTTCCGGATAATTAAACCGAGAACTAAAATATTTAGAGGTGAAAATATACAGACGACGGACAGTGCCCTGATTAAATAAAGCACAAAACCAACAGCACGGTATGTCATGGTCAGGGCCTAGGCAAGGAATACAATACGAATGAAAATCTTTGAGAGATATTTGCTTTCCACGAGTAATGCAATTAACTTTTACTGACATCAGTAAGGAGCAAGAAAAAGTTTCCCCAATGGGGTACTTAGCTATAGTTGAAGACTTCAGTTCTGAAACTCGAAAACGAAAGTTTCAGGAGTTGGCCGACCGGCACTTGCGAACTGCTTCTGCTTCAGGCACTGCACGGCAAGAAAGACTGATGTAATGGCGTCAGCTGCAGGTTTTATAACCCTGATGACCTGACGTCAGGGAAGAAGGGACAGCAACCGACGCAGGACCCAAGACTTTGTTAATAAGGCCGACTGAGGGCTACTGCAAGCAGATAACCCAAAAGTGATGACTACAACAGTGAAGCACGAAGAACATCAGGAGACCGGTGCTGCAAGCACCTGTGCAGAGGCGCTCGACGCCGGTGGAGACAAAACCCCAGACCCCATGTGTGGCAACAGGGGTGTCGGTGCCGAGCTGCTCAGTGCCGAAACTCTGAGGTGAAGGGAAGGCATTAAAAACCTTGATGCCAAACCCGCGGAACTGGCGCCGAGTGAACTACGACTCCAAGAGCCCTCCAGCACCGAAGAGAAGGGGACCAAGGAACTCAAGGTCATGGTCGCCATGGAAGAAACTAAAAAGATCGACGCAGGCAACTCAGACATCAGAAGGTCCCGAAGCCCTGGGGCGCAGGAAAGGACGACACCAAGAAAGGGAAGGACCCCCCACTCCGGTGGGGAGGGGAAGGACTCCCAGCTGGATCTGAGCCGCATGAACTCTCTCATCAGGCTGTCCACTTCTCTCGTGGATAAACTATGAGACAACCTGGCATAGGAAGCCACAGATGCAGGCCTGAACAATGCTGAATCTGGGGCTCAGGAGAGAACCCAGGCTGAGGGGAAGACAACCTCGGCCTAATCTTAGGGGGAGGTTCACCAGCAGCAGGGGAAGATTCCGCAAGTCTCCGCTTCTCCAGGGGCCTGTCACCTTTAGATTTCTCTCTCTCTCCGCTTTCTTGTCCACATTCCTGCTTTTATTCTCGGCGACTTAACAGGAGGTTGAGTCCCTACGCCCATACCAGAAGAACTGGGCAACAAACTCTTCAGAATCAACTTGTTGCATCTGTCTGCGAAGGTACGGGAAGAAAACCCCGCACAAATAGAGCACCCAGTGTCTAGATGAGGGACACCTAAACACACTACACATAACGTGTGACCATCCGAGGGGGGGAGTTTATGCCCACACCCAGTGCATTTTTTAAATCCTGCACTTTTCTCTGACTTGTCTGACTTATTAGCCATGAAAAGAAAGGAAAAGGGAACCTGACCTGAAAAGACTACGAATTTTGCCCACTACAAAGAATGCGAAGGGTAGGGAAAAGTTCAGAAACTAAAAGGAAAAGTTTTTAAACGGTACCACAGTACAAAGATTCTAACAGCTATCCAAAAACTCACAAAAAAGGTGGAGCTCAGATGACTCACTTGTAGCTGCAATGGCGGCAAACGAGATCTGACGCAGTGAGGATAAGATGGGCATTATGGGTAGGGGAGGAGGCTCAGGTTCGGCACCGCAGCTTGGATATGGCCGGCTCAGCACCGATGTCGGTGCCTATACCCACAGGTTGAAGATCAAATGAAGACAACAATGTCAAAATGACAGTTAAAGAAACTGTGGATGATATGAACAGAAAGTAAGCGAAAATCATGGTAGGAGATATTAATAAGGTAATTAGATACAATTGGACAAATTTAGTGTGTGTAATAATGAAAGAATACAAGCGAAAAAAATAAGGAATTATGTATGTCAGTGTATGGTAATAATAAATAATTACTATAAATAATACTCTCTCTAAGACCAAGAAAGCACAGTTGTGCACCTACCATAAATGTAGATGTTCGAGTGTATTCACTGTTGCAGTCATTACACTTGGGTTATCCTGCTGGCAGGCTACCCGCAGTCAGCCTGAATTCCAAAGTCCTGGTCCGGCGTCAGTTGCTGTCACCTCTTACCTGACGTCAGTGCGCCAGGGGTATAAAAGATGCAGCCAATGCCATTTTCTTCAGTTTTTCTTGCCCCAGATGTCAGGTGCCCCCAAAAGGGTAGGCTGTAAAAATTATGATCATAAAAAAGCATGCACACAACCTTCATCTACAAGCAAATACACCACATAGGTTGTACAGAATAGATAGGTACAGATAAGTCCCAGCAAAAAAAAAGGGGGAAGGTGGGAGGGTAACCTGGACTGCAACAGTGAATACACTCGAACATCTACATTTATGGTAGGTACACACAACTGTACTATGTTCATCGTGTTTCACTGTTGCAGTCATTACATTGAATCCCAAAGCTGAGGTTGGGTGGCTGGGCCTAAACAGAGTTTGAAGGGGCTATGAGTCCCTGCAGAACTGCAGTGGCAAAGCTTGCTCTGGATTTAGAGTAGAGAGGTAAACGGTAGTGCTTTGTAAAAGTGTGCACTGATGTCCATGTTGCAGCCTCCAAAATATCCTTGGTTGGTAATCCTCTGAGGAAGGCTGCTGAAGTGGCTGCTGCTCTGGTAGCATGTGGCCTAATGCCCTTGGGCAATGATTTGCCATGTTGTGAATAGCAGAAACGAATGCAGTGGCCTATCCATTTTGAAATAGTCTGCTTTGAAATGGCTTTTCCTTGGGAACCTGCAGCATATGCCACTAAGAGTTGCTCAGTCTTTCTGAAGGCTTTAGTCTTGTCCAAGTAAAAGCGTAGCCGTCTGTGTATGTCCAAAGTATGCAGAAGTCTCTCCCCCTTATTCCGTTGGTTTGGATAAAAGGTAGGAAAATGTATGGTTTGGTTAAGAGCCATGCTGGACACTACCTTAGGCATAAATATCGGGTTTGTCCTTAGAGAAACCCTGTCCTGATGGAAAATAATAAAAGGTTCCACAGCCATTAGTGCCTGTAACTCTGAGACTCTTCTTGCTGAAGTTATTGCTAGGAGAAGAGCTGTTTTCCATGACAAGTATTTTATCTCTGCTGTATTGGCAGGCTCAAAAGGAGGCAGTGTGAGTTTTTCCAAGACAAAATTGAGGTCCCATGTAGGTATTGGAGCTCTCCTTGGAGGTCTTATGTTTTTGGACCCTCTGAGAAACTGTCTTATCAGTGGATGAGAAAAAATAGGTGGGTCCGTACTGTAATGAGCTGAAATGGCAGAGGCATGGATCTTAATTGATGAGAAGGATAGGCTTTTGTCCAGCATCTCAGTTACGTATTGCAAAATCTGAGGAATATTTGGTTCAAGCGAGTCAATTCCCTGCGCTTGGTTCCAAGCACAGAATCTCTTCCATTTTTGTGCATAAGATTTTCTGGTGCTGGGCCTCCTGGCCTCCAAAATAACATCCATAACTGCTTTAGAGAGAGGTGTGTTCTGACTGATTACATTATCCGTCATGCAGCCCGATTTAGGGTTCCAAGTTGGCTGTGCAGGATATGATTGTTCTGTTGGGTCAGCAAATGAGGTAATAGAGGCAATGTCCAGGCTGGGCCTTGAGACAAGCTCTTTAGGATTGGGTACCAGTGCTGGCGTGGCCAGTCTGGGGCAATCAGTATAATTTTTGGCTTTGCTTGTCTGACCTTTAGAAGTACCTTGGAGAGGAGAGGCAGAGGAGGGAAGGCATATACTGTAAGGGCTTTCCAGCTGAATGAAAGGGCGTCCACTTTCTATGCTTGCTTGTGATAAGTCTGAGTGCAGAATCTCTGTAGCTGGCAGTTGTGAGGGGAAGCAAATAGATCTATGTCTGGGCATCCCCATTTCCCTGTTATGTTGAAGATTTGTGGATCCAGTTTCTACTCGTGAGGATCCATGAGGTTTCTGCTTAGTTCGTCTGCCAAAGTATTTGTCTTTCCTGGCAGGAATTGTGCTTGCAGATGTACTTGATAAGTCAATGCTGTGTTTCACAAAGTCATGGCTTGCCTGCAGAAGGGGTAGGAATGTGTGCCCCCTTGCTTGTTTATGTACCACATGTTTATGTACCACATGACTGTAGTATTGTCCGTCTTTATCAGTAGTTGTCCTGGATGAAGTAGGTCCTTGAAGGCTGTCAGGGCATTTTGTACAGCTAGCATCTCTTTTTGATTGATATGAAGATGCATTTGGTTTGTGGGCCATGCGCCCTGAATACATTTTACTGCCAGGTGTGCCCCCCAGGCATAATCTGATGCATCTGTTGTTAGTGTCTGCCTGGCAGTGGGTAAGGTGAATGGCTGTCCCTTGTTGTGGTGACAGGCCTGTGCCCACCACTGAAATTCCTGTCGCAGGCAGGGAATGAGAGTAATTACTGTTTCCAGGCTGTGGTAATGTTGAGTCCAAACACTTTTTAGATACCATTGTAGTTTCCTCATATGCAGTCTTGCATATGGAATTAGTAGAATGCAGGATGCCATGTAGCCCAGAGCCTGCAGAATTTTTCTTGCAGATAACTGGGTCTTTGTTGCCATGTCTTTGAAGTAAGAAGTCAGATGCCTTTGTTTGTCTGGCATGAGATAAGCCATCTGGGCAGCTGTATTTAAGCTTGCACCCAGGAATATTATCTCTTGAGAGGGTACTAGTTTTGATTTCTTTTCGTTTACTGTGTACCCCAGGCAAATTAGTAATCTTTTTACAAACGCCAGATGCTGTAGTAGAATATCTTTGTCCTTTGCTTGAATAAGGCAGTCGTCCAAGTAGGGGTATATTCGAATTCCTCTTGGTCTGCAAAATGCAATTACTGGTGCCAGGCAATTTGTGAAGACCCTGGGCGCAGTAGATGAGCCAAATGGCAGTGCAGAGAATTGGTAGTGCAGTGAGCCAGCTATGAATCTGAAGTATCTTCTGCAAGATTGTCTGACTGGGACATGCAGGTATGCCTCTTTGAGGTCCAAAGTTACAAGCCAAGCCTTCTTGTCCAGCATGGGCAGAAGCTGCTGTAGAGTCAACATTTTGAATTTTGGGACGTCCAGAAAAGTATTTAGAATAGACAGGTCCAGAATTGGTCTCCAGGCTTTGTCCTTTCTTGGTACTAAGAAAAGTCTTGAGTAAAATCCTTGTCCCTGTTCTTGTTGTGGAACTGGCTGAATAGCCCCCATGTCCATGAGAGATGAAACTTGTTTTTGTACCTCTTGCCATTGATTGCGTGGCAGGTCTGGCATACCTTTTGCCTTTGGAAGGGTGTGAAAGTGGAACCTGTAGCCCTGAGAGACTATATTTAAGAACCATTTGTCTTGGGTGATCTTGTGCCAGTTTTGTGAAAAAAAGTGCTAGCTTTCCCCCTAAGGGTGCTGCCAAAAAATAAGTGCTTGGCATTGGCAGAGGGAAGTCATTGGGACTGTTTTCTATAAGGCTGTGATTTGTCTTCTCCGCTTTTGGAGGTAGAAGCACCCCATTGTTTGGGCCTGTATGAGCCCTGGGGCTGTTGCATGCCTCTAGGGCGTCTGAATCTGCCTCTTTGTGGTCTGTCTGACACTGGAAAGGACCAATTCTTAGAGGGCCAGTTCCTGCTAAATATGGGTGGCTGCACCTGTAAGAAATCCTTTACTGTCTGCATGGATTTTGCCTTATCCTCCAGTTTCTTTAACACCTCCTATGCCTTAACACCAAACAAAGTATCATGCTGTAATGGAACATCCAATAATTTTGCTTTAACATGATCAGGCAGATTCTGTTCCTTTAACCAAACATGCCTTCTAATAACAGAACCTGTAACAGCGGCCCTGCACGAGGCCTCCAGTGAATCATAGCCACATTGCAAAGTATGTTTTCCCACTTGTTCAGCTGTATGTAATAAATCCTGCAAGTCTTTGTTCTCAGAACATTCAGAATTTGTCAACATTTTTTGTTTTAACAAAGACATTAAGTATTGCTGATATTTGAGCATATGACAATTTAAAGCCCTTACAGCCAAGGTAGCAGAAGTGTAAACTTTTTTCCACCATCTGTCCAGTGCCCTAGAATCTCTGTCTGAGGGGACTGGGTTTTTGGCAGAAGCAGCCTTGACCCCTTTGGGACCCTGTGAGATAGTTTCTGGGTCAGCAGCAGGGTTTTTGTAAAGAAATTTATGGGAGTCTGGGACCATGTAGTATCTATCCGGCTTAACAGGGGCAGGAGGTAAAGAGTCTGGAGACAGGCCGGACTCTGAAAAAACATCTACTATGTCTAGAACAGGGGGAATTGCAAGAGGTCTGTGCTGAGGAAGTAAAAGAAAGTCTCTAAGTCTTTTCTTAGAATCGGAAAAATCCTGGCTGTCCCAATGGAAATGTTCCCTCATGGTATGCAAGGTTTCCCCAAAAGAATAGTCCTCAGGAGGAGAAGCTGAAGGAATAAAATCTTCAGCATCAGAATCCTCATAGGGAGGAACAGAATATCCCTGATCAGAAGAGGAATCAGAGGAAATGGAAACCTTATCAGAGGAGTCATATTCAGTGTCTTGCCTAGGCTTCTTATCAGGAGGGGGATGGGAACTCCTGATCAAAGTAATTAGGTCTTCGGCCATTCTGAGCATCTGTTTCTTAGGCATAGAAGCCTGACTTGGAGAATGCTGTACTGGTTTCCTTGTCTTTAAAACTGTTTTAGACATTGTCTTGGATGCTGAAGTAGGCTTTATATAAAGTTGTGTAGGTCTGAAGACACCCTCAGAAGCCAATGACTGCTCAGCGGTTCTGGACCCATCTGAGGGATTAATTTCTGAAGGGCCAATACCTTGAGTGTCCACAGGCCTAGCTGTCTCCACGTGTGAGTCGGAGGCGGCCTGTGGCTCTGAGGTAGCGGGAGTCAGGGGCTGCAAAAGCACCTCACTGAGCACCGGCAAACCGGCGACTGGCCTAGAAGAGACTTTGTCGTCGGTTTTGAACCTCGGATGATTGTCCTTGTCTTTATCCTTGCGTTTTTTATGAATTCCGGTCGTCGGTTGTTCCGACAGCATTATGTAGTTAAACCTTCTGCCAAAATAATGAAAAGCAAAATCGTACCGACGCTTAATAGTGCGTTGGTTAAATCTAGCACAAAACCGACAACTAGCAATGTCGTGGTCAGGGCCTAGGCAAGGAATACAGTAAGAGTGGAAATCCTTATGAGGTATTCGCTTCCCACAAGAAATACAATTGTTAACTTTTTCTGACAATGGTCTGGAGCAAGAAAAAAGTTTCCCCAACGGGGTACTTAGCTTTATTGAAGACTTTGGATCTGAAATTCGATTTCGAAAATCTCAGGAGTCGGCCGACCGGCACTTGTGAACTGCTTTTGCTTTGGGCACCGCGCAGCAAGAAAGACAGAAGAAAATGGCGTCAGCTGCATCTTTTATACCCCTGGCGCTCTGACGTCAGGGAAGAGGCGACAGCAACCGACGCCGGAAACAGTGAAACACGATGAACATCACTGCATCAATGGGCCCAGACAATATCCCATTATGCCTTCTAAATAGCATGAAACATGACCTATCAGGGCCTCTGGAATTACTATTTATCTGTAGCCCCCCAAACAGGCTTCGTGCCCCGTGAATGGAGAAAGGCAAGTTATCCCTCTGCACAAAGGTGGGCCATCTACAGACCCTAGAAATTACAGATCCATAAGTCTTACTAGTCTTATATGTAAAACCATGGAAAGAATTATCATGGAGGTGATCAATAGAGATACAAGTAAACCTCCAGACACTGGACCCAACCCAGTTTGGTTTCGTAAAGGGCAGATCATGCCTGCCTACTCAACCTGGTGGACTTCTTTGAGAAGGTCACCAATGCAATGGATGAGAGCAAAATCGTTCACACTGCCTACCTTGACCCAGCCAAGGCATATGACATAATACCCCACTCGGGGATTGTTGACAAACTCAAGAGGTTAAGTACAAACCCGTATGTCACCCAGTGTATTGCCAACTGGCTCACAGATAGGACCCAGGAAGTTAGAATTGGGGAGTCCACCTCTACAAAGAGGCTAGTCACAAGTGAGTCTCTCAGGAATCAGTCCTTGGACCACTCCTTTTTGGCATTTACTTCTCAGAAGTCAAAGACAATGTCAGTGGTCTCTGGCTGACTAAATTTGCATGATTGCAAATTAGGAGCGGTCAATGAATCTCACGCTGAAACAAATGTTCTCCTGGGGGGCTGACAAAGACAAATAACTGGTGTCAAGAGTCATGGATTAAAACAGAATGCCAAGAAATACATAATAGTATCCTTTGGGAAGTCATCTATCCTCGTTAACTATCATATTGACAACCCCCCCCCCCAGAGTTACCCAGTAGTCAGGGACTTAGGGACACATACATATAAGTAAGCTAGCCTTTGATCAACACGTCTACAGTGGTCAGGAAATCATTCTATGTTGCGCAACTTATAAACAAAGGTATGGCATCTAAGTCCAAGGAAGTCATTGTTCCACTATATTTGGCATTCATCAGACCTATCATTGAGTACAATGTCCCTTTTGGCATGTACCTAACCAGGCATATCCAACAACTGGCCTGTCCACAGAGGCTCCTCACTAAAAGAATACAGGACGAAAGTAATATGTCCTATGCAGACCACACCAAGGCCCTATCCCTGTATTCTGTCTCCTACAGGCTTTTGAGGGGAGATCTATGCCTGGCATTTAAAGCATTGTCAGACCCCACTCTGATGGACCTCGTGCACATCTACAAAAGAAACAGTACCAGAACTACCTGTTCAAAAGACTTAAACCTTGCCTGCGATATAAATAGGACCTGTTGGACAGATAGGTATGTATCCCAGACACTACCCCGTCTATGGAACAAGCTCCCCATCCACGTGAAGTAGAGTTCCTCCCTAATCCAATTCAACTGCAACATGGACAAATGGATGGGAAACTGGAAATTCATCCCTGGTTTGGCACCTATGTCTGTGATGCAAACAGGTGACCTGTAAATGGTTCATCTCCCAGGAACATGCTTACACTTATCAAGGGTATCAGAACTCATCGGAGACTTGGAATGCATGGCTAGGCTTAAAAAAGGCCCTTGTGGTCATTAGCCTAGTAAACACCTATGAACTTATGAACCTATTATAAACACTGATAAATGTCTGGTTAAGCCAAGAGGTACATATAAAGAGTGGTATAAGACAAGGATGTTCAGTGAGTATACTTTTTGCATTAGTTATGAATAGGATAATATGTGAAATTACAAATTGAAGGAGGTGGCATACAACATATGAAGGATTAAGAGTGCTAGTTCTGTTAACATATGGAGAGGATAGTATAATCATCACAAAAAAAATTTGGATAGAAGTAGTAATAATGTATAGAAATGAACATCTAAAGGTGATCAGGGTGGCTTTAAATAAAGAGAAGGTAAAGTTTTAGGTGATGTAGTAACAATATGGGCTAAATATTTTACAATGAACGACATTTCTGTGTTAGGTATAAAAGTTGGACATAAAGATGTAAATGGAATTCAAAGGGAAAAAAAACAATAGAAGAAATAAAACAAATCTGTCTTTTCTGGAAAGAAAACAGTTGTGTAAATCCCTACTTTTCTTCACTGCTGCACTATTCTTAACCTCTGTGATTCCCTGCCTTGGCAGCCTGACATCCGGCCAGTATACAAAAGCTTACTGCTGCTTTAAGGTAAGCAGTGTGTCACACATATGCTCCTTGCATTGCGTAGGGCATAAAGATGACGTCCGGATGTACCATCCTCAGAACTGATAGCCCCAGTAGGAACGCCAGTCAAAGTAAAACCAAGAGGTAACCTGCACATCCAGGAGGGAAACGGGCCGGGGGTAAGGAGGGAGGGAGTGAATCCCACAACAATGAAGGAAAGAACAACAACTTTTATGGTAAAATTTTACACATCTGTACTATGTCCTTCCATTTACGTGCTGCAGTATTCTTAACCTCTTGGAGAATACCAAAGCTCAAGAAGAAACTTGGGAGGAGGAAGGACCAGCAGAGACCTCTAAGGAAGCCATGAAGGATTACCTTTGCAAAGCCACCTCTAGCTCTGGAAACTTTATCCAACTTGTAGTGCTTGGTAAAAGTATGCACAGAGGTAGCTGCCTCAAGCATGGAGTCAGTATCCAAACCCTTGAAAAAAGCAACATAAGCAGTCACAGCCCTAGTAAAATGAGCCTTAACAGAATAAGGAAGGTTCTTACCATGAGAGGAATGACAAAAAGAAATAGCTTTTGAGATCCAAAAAGAAATAGTTTGCTTGGATATAGCTAATCACAAGGGCATGAGATGAAAGGCAACAAAGAACTGATCAGATTTTCTAATAGCCTTAGTCTTACCTAAATAAAATCTGACTTGTCTATGCACATCTAATGTGTGCAGCACCTTCTCACTGGCAGATTGCAGAGAAGGGAAAAAAATGGGCAAGTGAATAGACTGATTAAGGGACAACTCATTAACCACCTTGGACATTAAAAAAAGATTAGTACTCAAGGACACCCTGTCCTTTTAAAACACCAAAAAAGGAGGGCAAGCCATAACGGCATGAAGCACCGACACATCTGGCAGAAGGTCTAACAAAAGAATAGTCTTCCAACAGCAATGCTGCAAGGAAGCTGAAGCTGCAGGCAGAAAAGTACAGTTATGTACACTTACCATAAATGTAGATGTTCAAGTGTATTCACTGTTGCAGTCATCACATTTGTGTTACCCCTGCCAGGGTAGCCCTCTGCTGGCCCGAATACCATAGACTTAGTATTTCTGCATCGGTTGCTGTCGCTTGAGGACTAACATCAGGTCATCAATGGTATAAAGTAAGGCAGCCGATGCTATTACATCAGTTTTTCTTGCCCTAACCTGTCGGGAGCCCCCCAAAGTAGGAGGTCAGGTTCTGGTGGAAAAACCCCACCTGTGGAAAATAAATACCAATATGTCCCTTGTAGGGAAAGGAGAACAAGGAAGAAAGGTAACAAAAGGAGGAGAAAAAAAGGGGGATGGGGGAGGGAAACCAGGACTGCAGCAATGAATAGACTTGAACATCTACATTTATGGTAAGTGTACACAACTGTACTATGTTCTTCATGTTTCACTGTTGCAGTAATCACATTTGGGTAGATTCCCAAAGTTGAGGAAATGGGTGGAGGCAGTCAAGGAAGCTAGGGGTTGGCTAAGATGCCCGGCAAGACTGCAGAGGCAAACCCTGCCCTGGATTTGGAGAAGAGAAGCAGGTGGTAATGCTTGGTAAAAGTGTGAACAGATGTCCAGGTGGCAGCCTCCAGGATGTCCCTGGTAGGGACTCCTCTGAGGAAAGCTGCAGAGGTGGAGGCTGCTCTGGTGGACTGTGTCCTGACCCACTTGGAGGGAGGTTTACCATACTGTTTGTAGCAGAAATGGATGCAGTGTGCTATCCATTTGAGAAAGGTTTGCTTGGAGATGGTTTAGCCTTTTGCCCCTGTAGCAAACCTAACCAGCAACTGATCAGACATTCTGAAGGGTTTAGTCCTGTCCAGATAATATCTGAGCTGTCTGTGCACATCTAGAGAGTGAATAATCATTCCCCCTTGTTCTGGGGATTAGGAAAGAAGGTGGGCAAATGAATGGATTGGTTGAGAGCTACACTGGACACCACCTTGGGCATGAAGAAGGGTTAGTTCTGAGGGATACCTGGTCTGCATAGAAGATGATGAAGGGTTCCACAGCCATGAGTGCTTGCAGCTCAGAGAATCTTCTGGCTGAAGTGATGGCCAAAAGGAAGGCTGTCTTCCAAGAGAGAAATTTTAGCTCTGCAGAAGAAGCTGGTTTGAAAGGAGGCAGGGTGAGCTTTTCCAAGTCAAAGTTAAGGTCCCAAGCTGGTGTTGGTGCCCTTCTGGGGGGCCTCAAGTTGCTAACCCCTCTGAGGAACTGTTTGATCAAAGGGTGGGAGAAAATGGGCTGCTCAGTGAGAAAATGAGCAGAAATAGCAGAGGCATGAATTTTTATAGAGAAGAGCGAAAGACCACTGTGTAGCAGGTTAGCTAAGTAATACAGGATGAGAGGGATGGAGGGCTGTGCCATACTGGCCCCCTTAGCCTGGATCCAGGTGCAGAACCTTTTCCATTTATCTGCATAAAACTTTCTGGTGCCAGGGCGTGTGGCCTCATGGATAACATCCAAAACTTGTTTACTAAGGATGGCAGATTGGTTCGAGGTTAGGGAATAAGCCAAGCTGCCAAATTGAGTGCCTGCAATTGGGAATGCATGAATTCCTCTTCCCTCTGGGTTAGGAGGTTTGGAATCTGAGGAAGATGCCATGGAGGCAGCGGGACAGGCTGCACAGCAAGGGGTACCAGTTCTGTCAGGGCCAGTCTGGAGCCATAAGAATGGTCCTTGGTTTTTCCTCCCTTATTTTGAGCAGTACCCTGGTGATGAGAGGTAGGGGAGGAAAGGCATAGACCGAGAGGCTGACCCAGGGGAAGGACAGGGCATCCACTTTCCAAGTCATGCAATGATGTTCCCTGGTGCAGAATTTGCTGAGTTGATGGTTGGTGTGGGAGACAAAGAGGTCGACTTTCGGGGTTCCCCATTTCTGAGTTATTAGGAAGACGGTGCTTCTGTTGAGCTGCAACTCGTGGGGGACCAAAAGGTTTCTGCTTAATTGGTTTGCCAGGGAGTTGAGAGAGCCTGGTAGGTATTGTGTTAAAAGGTGTATTTGTATGGAAGAGGCTGTGAGCCAAAGGGTCATGGCCAGCCAGCATAGAGGGTAGGAGTGAGTCCCTCCCTGCTTGCTGATGCACCACATCACAGTGGTGCTGTCTGTTTTGATCAGGAGAACCCCTGGAGAGAGAAGGGGTTTGGAAGCTATCAAGGCATGCTGCACAGCCTTCATCTCTTTTTGAGTGATGTGCAAAGGGATTTGCTGTGGGCTCCATTGGCCCTGTATGCACCTTCCGTCCAGGTGTGCACCCCAAGCATAGTCTGATGCATCTGTGGTGAGGGTCTGGGCGGTGGGGGTGGGGAGGGCAGTCCCTTGTTGTGGGACCATGCTGTTATCCACCAAAAAAATTCCTTTTTGAGGCAAGAAATTAGAGGTAAAAGAGTTTCCAGGTCTTGAGAGTGTTGACACCAAGGGCTCTTTAGTTACCACTGAAGTTTCCTCATATGCAGTCTGGCATATGGAATGATGAATATGCAAGATGCCATGAACCCCAGAGCTTGCAGGATTTTCCTTTTAGAAAGATAGGGCCTGGTGGCCAGTTGTGAGAGAAGTAGGCTGACAGGAAAATTTGTTTCTCTGGTGTAAGGTATGCCATCTGGGATGCTGTCTCCAGAATTGATCACAGGAAGATTATCCTTTGGGTGGGCACCTGTTTTGAATTCTTTTCATTGAATGTGTACCTAGGGAGGTTAGTAGACTCTTTACAAAGGCCAGGTGTTTGAGCAGCTTTTCCTGGCTGTCTGCCTGAATAAGGCAGTCGTCTAAGTAGGGGTAAATTTGAATATTTCTTTGTCTACAAAAGGCAATGGCCGGAGCCAGGCATTTTGTGAAAACTCTGGGAGCAGTAGATAAGCCAAAGGGAAGCACAGAGAACAAAGTGTTGAGATCCTGCCTGAAGCAGAGATTTTCTGCGTGATTCCCTGACAGGAATGTGGAGGAAGGCCTCTTTTAGATCCAGGGTGGCTAGCCAAGCATCCTTGGAGAGCATGGGTAGCAGCTGCTGGAGGGTGAGCATTTTGAATTTTGGGATCACCAGGAAGGTGTTTAGAATGGATAGATAGAGGATGGGGCGCCAGGTGCCCTCTTTTCTGGGCACCAAAAAAGTCTGGAGTAGAAGCCTTGGTCTATCTGTTCTGCAAGATTGTGCTTTAATGCTCTCAAAGACAGCAGGGAATGGATTTGCTTTTCAGCTTCTCCCCACTGATTTGGCGGTAGATGTGGGAACTCTTTTGGGGTTGGAAGGGTGTGGAAGGAGAATTTGTATCCCTGAGACACAATGTTCAGAACCCACTGGTCCTTGGTAATGGTGGCCCAGGTGCTTGAGTGAAAGGAGAGTTTTCCTCCTAGGGGTAAAGTGAAGGTGGGCAGAGGGGAGGTCGGGAGGAGGCGAGTCATTGTGAGGTCTTACCATAAGGGGGTGGCTTAAAACTCCCTGGTTTTGAAGTGGAGGTAGTCCACTGCTTAGATCGTTACTTTCCCTGGGGCTGATGTTTGGGGGGGGGGCCTGTTTCCACAGGTCCTAGGTTGGGCCTGTTTACTCGGAGCAGGAAAGTACCAGTGCTTGGAGGGAAAATGCCTGCTAAACCTAGGGGGCTGGACCTGTAAGAAATATTTAACTGTTTGCATAGATTTTGCTTTTTCTTCTATCTTTTTTAAGACCTCTTCTGCCTTAGTGCCAAATAAGTTATCTTTGTGCATGGGTGCATCCAACAATTTAGATTTGACATGGTCTGGCAGGGGTTGTTCCTTAAGCCATGCATGTCTTCTAATGACAGATCCAGTGACTGCTGCCCTGCAAGAAGCTTCAAGGATGTTAAAACCACAGTGCAGGGTGTGTTTAGTTACTTGACTTGCAGAATACATTAAGTCTTGCAACTCTCTAGATTCTGTCCAAGCAGGAAAGGAGGACATTTTTTGTTTAAGGAGTTCCAAGGTATGCTGTTTATATTTATGCATATGGAACTGACAATTTAGTGCCCTGATAGCAAGAGTAGCTGAGGAGTATACTTTTTTACCCCTTCTGTCCAATGCTCAGGAATCCCTGTCTGAGGGGGTGAGATTCTTAGCAGAGGTTGCTTTAATCCCTTTTGGCCCTTGAGAAATGACCTCAGGGTCAGCTGTTGGATTTTTAAAAATATATTTGTGAGAGTCAGGGACTCTGTAGTACCTGTCTGGTTTTCTGTGAGCAGCAGGTAGGCTGTCAGGAGTCAAGCTGGATTCAAGGAAAACATCATCCACCACATCCAGGAATGGGGGGGGGGGGTGGCCAAGGGTCTGTGTTGCGGAAGAGGTACCTAACCAAGAGGATTACTGGCCTCAAACAGTTGCCCTATGCAGTACGATTGAAAAAGATAAGACTGTTTTCTGTTGCATACCGCTTTCTCAGAGGCAATCTCTGTCTAACATACAGAGCCATGTCCAACCCAGAATTGTTGAACATGCTCCATCTTAGCAAAACCAAATCTACTCGAGCTACACTCTCTAGGGATATAAACCTCAACACAACAATGAATAGAACATGCTGGAGGGATAGATTCCCTTCGCAGAGACTTCTCTTACTATGGAACAGGGTCCAGATCTACATAAGACAGAGCCCCTCACTATCACTCTTCAAGAGGAACCTTGATGAGTGGATGGGTAATAGAAAGTTCACACCGGGGATCACACCAACAGCACTACTAGATAGGGGCCAAGGGTACTAGCTGCTAGTACAAGGGTCTAGGAACTACTAAAGGGGCAGTGAATACCGCACAACCTGACTGGGCTAATATATGCCTTAGGGCAGATAGCCCAGTACCAACCTATGAACCTATAAGATCTAGGAATTCCCTGAGTCTCTTTTTAGACTGAGGGTAGTCCTGACTTCCCCATTGGAAATGCTCCCTTAAAGTATGCAGGGTTTCCCCAAAGAAATAATCCTCTTGGGGAGAGGCTGAAGGAATGGACTCCTCTGCATCAGAATCCTCATAAGTGGAGAGGGTAGCATGTCTTCATAGTCAGATGCATCATATTCATCTGACTCTTGTTCAGACAAAACTACAGGGGACAGATCTCTTTTCCTTTTTAAGGGGGTAGCTTGGCTTCCCTGATCAGCATGATAAGGTCTTCTATCATTTTAAGCATTTGAGAGTGAGGCAAGGTAGCAGGCGCCGCCTGAGTGTGTGTAGTCGGTTTCTTGGGCGTGGTTCGAACCCTGGGCCTAAGGAACTCGGTTACTTTTGAAAGAATGGTAGATGTGAAAGATGATGTCTGTTTGGGTCGAGATTCGGAGGTGCAAAGGACTTCCTCGGAAGCCGGTGCATGCTCAGCAGCTCTGGACCCATCCAAGGTAGAGATGACCGCAGGATCCTTAGACAAAGAAGAGTTTTGTGGCATACCGGACTCCGAAAGGGTCTCAGTAGCAGCTTGTGAATCAAGTGAAGCTGGCATCAGGGGCTGCAAAAGCACACCTGTGCGCTCTGTCTCTGTCTTAATCTTTACGTTTTTTTAGATCATCTGCCGTCGGACGGCTTACCGAAGCCATATTGGAATTTGAAGACTGTAAACAAAAATCTGGCTATAATAAGAGCCCGACCACGAATAGTTCTGGTGTTAAAGCACAGAAGCGACAACAGGGTATGTTGTGGTCTGGGCCTAGGAAAGTGACGCAGTAAGAGTGGAAGTCTCGGTGTGGAATTTGCTTTCCACAGGCGAGACAATTATTAACTTTTTCTGACCTCGGTTAGAGCAAGAAAAAAGGATCCCCAACGGGGTATTTAGCTTTTGAAGACTTCAACTTCAATTCAGAAATGAAAACTCGGGTAGTGGCCGGCTGGCACTCATGCGAACTGCTTCTGCTTCGGGCTCCATGGCAAGAAAGACTGATGTAATGGCGTCAGCTGCCTTACTTTATACCACTGATGACCTGATGTTATTTTAATTCAAGGAGACGAAGAAGCAGCTATGAACCTTGTCACCTTTTTAACACCAGTTCTGAATTCTTGGACTTTACGTATACATAAGGTAAGGACAGGATTGTCTATTTAGACGTAGAACAGTGGAAAGATCTTCAAACAAAGCTTATTGTGCTAAGATTTATACAAAGGATACTTATTCCAACAGTTTCCTACACTACAATAGTAACCACCCTTGGTACCAAAAGAGATCTGTAGTGAAAGTTCAGTTGGTCCGGGCCATACGAATGGTATCAAGGAAGACCGACTTTTTAGAAGAATGCAAAACACTACAAAACATGTTTACCAACAGAGGTTACCCAGCACAGCTTACTATTAACCTTGTTGAGGAAGTCCAAGAAAAAAGAAGGTTAGGTTTTTATAAACCAATTTTGGGTAAAGGCCTACACATTACAGTACAGACTCAACACAGTGACACCAGTCAACTGAACTTGTCTTTTATAACACATTTTAGTACTGACAGTGAATTGATCTCATCCATTATTCATAAAAACTGGCCATTGATTTTCAATGACAATGAGTTAAGAAACAAATTGCCTGATACTCCTAAAATAGCTTGGAAGAGGGGAAGGAATTTAAAGCAAATCATGGAGAGTAATACCCTAAGGCTTCCATGGAGAAAGGATATGTTTCAATGTAATATGTGCAACTTTTGCTCTCATATGGCCACTGGTGAGACATTCCATATTAAAAATTACACATTTAAGGTAAAAAAAATAGATTAAATTGCCAGTCCAAAGGTGTTGTTTATGTAGCACAATGCCAACAGTGCTTGGCATTTTACTTCGGTAAGACTGATAGAAGGCTATGTGAGAGGGTTTACGAACATCTTTACTACATTAAGAAAGGTAAATTAGAGAACGCACTAGCAAAACACGTATCTGAGTTTCCCCACCACACATTTTTATTTAAGGCGGTAGATTGTGTTCAAAGTGATGGACGTGGGGGTCCTGATTCTGTACGTTTGGAAATATTAGAACTGTATTGGCAACTTTGTAGTAATGCATGTTCATTTACAGGCCTTAATGAGACTTGCTCCCTATACCCCATTTTGAAAATGAAGAGTCTGACCAGATAACGGTCAGGTATCTTGTACCACATCATGTTATTGCTGATTATATTTTTATACAATATGTTCAAATAATACAGTTTTAAGTTGTTTGCACGCTCTATTGGTTTAGTTATTCTGTGCTAACATTAATTTGTAGTGCACATACACTTTCATAATTATAGTGCATTTTGAATTCACATCAAACTGTATAAAATGTCATGTAATGACACACATTAGGTTAAACTTTTTACTTGCTGTTAGCCTATCATGAATGGCCACATTATTATCGTGTTACTTTAATAATAAACAATTTTTAATAACTAACAATTATTAAATATATGCATTTTTTAGAATAGCTTACATTATGCTTTGGATCTGCCGATCTCAAAACAATATATTGTGTTATGTTTGCATGACTCTTAACCATACAGTGTTAGTGGTCTCAACTTTTAATGGTTTTTAAATGATCAATTATTTTAAATTTTAAATTCTAATTGTATTAATTGTTGTCCTATCACATGCAGGACTGGGTCCTTGTAATTATGACTACAGACTTATTTAAACAGCAGTTGGGAGGGATTGTTTGTCTGAAGAAGTCCCACTATTTAGTGGGATGAAAAGCACTTCATATGTATTGTATTTATATTAAATAAATGGTCATTTGCTTTTAATACTTCTGGAACCGCGTTTACTATTTACTGTTGTATCCGTGTGTTGGAGGATTTGAGTGCAACTCTCAGCATTTTTCTGTGTGAGCTTCTCAGTTTGTTTTTGTCTCTGGAGTTTCTATGATAAGGTCTTCTGTCATTTTAGGCATTTGAGAGTGAGGCAAGGTAGCAGGTGCCAGAGAGTGTGTAGTCGGTTTCTTGGGCGTGGTTCGAACCCTGGGCCTAAGGAACTCGGTTGCTTTCGCAAGAATGGTAGATGCGAAAGAAGACGCTGGTTTGTGTCGAGATTCGGAGGTGCAAAGGATGTCCTCGGAAGCCTGTGCCTGCTCAGTGGCTCTGGACCCATCCAAGGTACAGACGACCGCAGGATCCTTAGATGAAGAAGAGTTTTGTGGCATACCAGACTCCGAAAGGATCTCAGTAGCAGCCTGTGAATCAACTGAAGCTGGCATCAGGGGCAGCAAAAGTGCCTCACTGAGTACCGGAGGACTGACGACTAGCTTAACGGAAGCGTCGTCGGAAGGTTTGGACCTGTGCGGTCTGTCTCTGTCTTAATCTTTACGTTTTTTTTGGAAGATCTGCTGTCAGACGGCTTACCAAAGCCATATTGGAATTTGAAGACTAAACAAAAATATCTGGCTATAATAAGGGCCCGACCACGGATAGTTCTGGTTTTAAAGCACAGAACTGACAACAGGGTAAGTCGTGGTCTGGGCCTAGGCAAGTGACACAGTAAGAGTGGAAGTCTTGGTGTGGAATTTGCTTTCCACAGGCGAGACAATTATTAACTTTTTCTGACCTCGGTTAGAGCAAGAAAAAAGGATCCCCAACGGGGTATTTAGCTTTTGAAGACTTCAACTTCAATTCAGAAACGAAAACTCGGGTAGTGGCTGACTGGCACTCGTGCGAACTGCTTCTGCTTCAGGCTCCACAGCAAAAAAGACTGATGTAATGGCGTTGGCTGCCTTACTTTATACCACTGATGACCTGATGTCAGTCCTCAAGTGACAGCAACCGATTCAGAAATATTAAGCCTTTGGTATTCGGGCCGGCCGGGGGCTACCTTGGCAGGGATAACCCAAATGTGATGACTGCAACAGTCAATTTTTCCGAAATAAGATTAAAATCTCAGGGAGGAAGAACAGGCTTCCTGGAAGGCCTAATATGAAGGATGTCTTTTAGGAATTGTTTAGCCTGAAATCTGGCAGCTAAAGGAGGGGATAAAGGCAGACAATCAGAGATAGCTGATACGTGGGCCTTAGCCAACCTAGCATTGAGCAATTTGCACAGGTAAGAGAGAACCAAAGAAACATCTGCTGAAAGTGGATCTAGGTTTCAGGACAGAGACCAAATACAAAACCTCTTCAATTTGGATAAGTAGGAATTCCTAGTATTGGTTTTCCTGGCCTCCTGCAGGACCCTAAACATGCCTTCCGAAAAAAGGCATCTATGTGGAATCAAAATCCTATCACCCACAGTGTCAGCTGAAAAACGGACAAGTGGGGATGGATGAGAGATCCCTGGTCTTGTGCGAGTAGGTCCACCCCGTGAGGTAACTTGTGATGATTGCCCTTGGCTAAATGCAGAAAAAGAGGGAAACAATGCTGTCATGGACAAAAGGGAGTCATCAGGAAGATTTTGGGAGCATCCTGTTGAATTTTGAACAGGACATTTGGAATGAGGGGAAGGGGAGGGAAAACACAAAGAAACATCCACTTCCAAGAAAAAAATAGGGCATCTGCCTACCAAACCAGAGGACCTATGACTCTGGCACAAAATACAGGAACATGTCTGTTCAGAGGAAAGGCAAATAGATCTACTTGAGTATCACCTCACTGGTGGACAATGTCCAGAAACACATTCCTGTGAAGCATCCATTTGTGAGATTAAGTTAAGGACTTGCTCAGTGTGTCTGCCACAATGTTTTGACCTGAGGGAATGTAAACCACCTGATAAGTGACTTGATAATGGACAGCAAGATCCCACGCCAGGAGTGCCAACTGGCAAAGATAAGATTGTGTTCCCACCTCGTTTGTTTACGTACCACATCACTGTGGTATTGTCTGTAAATACTATGAGAGGTCCTGGGGAGAAGAGAGGATGAAAAGCCTGAAGCACCAGCAGAAGAGCTCTCATCACTTTGACATTGATGTGCTCTTTCTGTTGAAGAGGCAACCACACCCCCTGCAACTTCAGGGAGCCACAAATTGCTCCACATCCTACATCTGAAGAGTCTATGAACAGCTCCTGAGAGAGAAGAGGGAAATGAAAAGGGAGTCCTGGATTTAGACAACTGCTGGATCCACCAGTGAAGCTCCTTCTTGAGACAAGGTAGAACAGGAAAGAATAGTTGTGTAAAATCTTACCATGCCCTTCTCTCCACTGGTGCACTGTTCTTAACCTGACGGACCTCCCACCAGAAGGAGATCAGACATCGGCCAGTAAAACAAAAAGTCTTATACTACTCAAAGATACGTTGTATATCACATAGGCTGCAGTCAGAAGTAGGCCATAAAAGGATTTCAGATACACCTCCTTCGTTCAATGAATTTAAAAATGTTATGAATATAATGTGTCATATGGAAATAAGCACAATTAGAATGAGAACAACTAGAAAAACATCACATTTTATTGTATGGGATAATTTACAAAATTTGTTAAAAAAAATTCTAATTTCAATAGCACAGTATTTTAGTTTAATTAATTGATCTGATTGTAGTGGATGTCTTTGTAAATACTTTAGTTGTTTTGTTGAATATTATAATAATACCTATTTTTAATTATTTGTATAAAATTGTTATGATATTTCTCTTATATGTTAAAACAATAAACTTGTTTTGAAAAAAAAAAGAAGTAGGCCATAAAAGTGACATATGCATGTACCATCCTCAGAACTTGAATGCCCTAGAAGGAATGACTAAAGATATGAATGGTCAGTACATTCAAGCAAAACAACAGACCAGGGGGGAAGGAGGGTGGGATAGAATACTGCAGCAGTGAAGAGATGGACATTATGGTTATGCTCAGATTTTACACAACTATTCTATGTCCTTCTATTTACTTGCTGTAATATTCTGAACCTGAGGGAGAGTGCCACAGCTCAAGAAGGAAGGGAGGAGCAGAGGAGCTCTTAATGAAACCATGTAAAATGGTTTTAGCAAATCCAGCTCTGGATCTGGAGATGCCATCCAGTTTATAATGTTTGGTAAAGGTATGAACTGAAGACCAGGTGGTTGCTTCAAGGATGGAGCTGTTATTCAAGTCTTTGAAGAATGCCTTGGAGGAAGCCACAGCTCTGGTAGAATGGGGCCTTCACAGGTGAAGAGAGGCTCTTTCCGTGGACCATGTAACAACGGCAAATAAGTTAAATAGTCTGCTTGGAAGTCGGTAAACCCAGAGCCCTGGGATGAAAGTTCATAAAATAGCTGATCAGATTTCCTGACAGACAACTTAGATTTTATCTGGACAAGACAAAAGTTATGTACATCTAAGGAGTGCAGTACCTTCTCACTGCGGTTTTGGGGAGAATGGAAGAAGGTAGGTAATTTAATGGACTGGTTAAGAGAGAACTCATTAGCCACTTTTGGCATGAAAGAAGGATTTGTTCAAGGATACCCTGTCCTTGTGAAAAACCAAGAAGGGGGGTACAGCCACAAGGGCTTTGCAGCTTAGACACCATTCTAGCTGAAGTCAGGGCCACTAAAAAAACAGTTTTCCAACAGCAATGTTAAAGGGAGGCAGTAGATGTGGACTCAAAAGGGGTCAGGGTTAATTTTTCTAGAACAAAATTAAGGTCCCAAGGAGGAAGAATGGGTTTCCTGGGAGGCCTAATATAAAGGACGCCCTTAAGAAATTGTTTCACTTCAAATCTGGATGTTAGAGGGGGAGACAGAGGCAGACAAGCAGAAACGGACAAAATGCTTGCTTTGAGAGAAGAATAAGCCAAGCCAGCAGAGCGCAATTGACAGAAATAAGACAGAACCACTGGGATTCCCACTATCAGTGGGTCTTGGTTCTTACTGAGTCACCAGAGTGAAGATCTTTTCCATTTGGAAACATAAGATGCTTTAGTAGTGGGTTTTCTGATCTCCTGGAAAACCCTGAGCTAGTCATCAGAGTGTGTGTCTCTGAAAGGAATTAGAATCACATCACCCCCTCAGTGTCAGCTGTAGCGTTGACAGCTGTGAATGTATCAGGGATCCTTTGTTTTGTGAGAGAAGCCCAATCTGTGGGGTAACCTGTGATGATGGTCTTTGGCTAAATGCAGAAAAAGGGGGAAACCAGTGCTGTCTTGGCCAAAACGGAGTCACCAGCAAGACGTTTTGGTTAGTCCTGTTGAACCTTGAAGAGCATCTTTGGGGTTGGAGGAAGGGGAGGGAATGCACACAGAAACATACCCTTCCAAGAAAAGGAGAGGGCATCTACTTTCCAAACAACAGGACTTGGGACTCTGGCACAAAATTTTGGAATTTGTCTGTTCGGGGGAGGCAAATAAATCTATTTGAGGAGTAACCCATTGGTGGACTATGTTCAGGAACATATCCCTGTGAAACATCAAAATGTGGGATTGAGTCAAGGGTCTGCTCAGGGAGTCTACCATGAGATTCCAGTTGGGGGAATGTACACTGTCTAAATAGTTGTGTGCTACTGGGCAAGAAATTCCCATATCAGAAGAGTCAACCTGCAAAGGAGTTAGGATTTGCTTGTACAGCTAGTACCAATGCTCTAATTTGCCTGATGTTGATGTGGTCTGTTTTCTGGGAGGGAGACCACATTCCCTGAACTGTAAATTTGCCCAAGGCCACCCTCTAAGACCACGTCTGATGCATCTGTGTAGAGTTCTAGGACTGCGGTGACAGGATGCAGAAGTTGTCCTGGATTTAGATCTATCTGTTGGATCCACCACAACAGCTAACCTCTTTAGACAAGGAATGAGGGGGACTTTGTATTCTGCTGGGTGAGAATGCTTTGCCCACAGAGATCTGAAAAAAACATTGGAATTTCCTCATCTGTAGTTCTGCCACTGGCACCATGGGAATGGGTGAAGCAATTAATCCGAGCACCCTGAGAAATGTACAGTTGTGTACACTTAACATAAATGTAGATGTTCAAGTGCATTCACTGTTGCAGTCACCACATTTGGGTTATCTGCCTGCAGGTAGCCCTCAGTCGGCCTGAATACCAGAATCTTGGGATTTCTGCATCGGATGCTGTCGCTTCTTCCATGATGTCAGGTCATCAGGGGTATAAAATATGCAGCTGACGCCATTACATCAGTTTTTCTTGCTCCAGATGTCAGGTGCTCCCACAACAGGAAGCAATTATATGGTGTGCAACACCCCCAGCAAAAAGCAAATACACATAGTATAAGATATGCCAAACCAAATGTATAGGTGAAAGCAAAGACAATCAGGGGGCTGGAGGGAGGGTAACTAGGACTGCAACAGTGAATACACTCGAACATCTACATTTATGGTAATTTGGGTCGATTCCCAAAGCTAAGGAAAGGTGGAGGTAGATTAAGAAGCAATAGGGCTGGCAATCAGGCCCTGTAAGACTGCTGTGGCAAATCCAGCTCTGGATTTAGAAAAGATAGGCAAGTGGTAATGCTTGGTGAAAGTATGCACACAGCTCCAGGTCGCAGCTTCCAGGATGTCCCTGGTAGGGACTCCTCTGAGAAATGCAGTAGAGGTAGATGCAGCCCTAATGGAATGTGTACTTATCCCCTGTGGGGTAGGTTTGCCACTGTGCTTCTAGCATAAATGGATGCAGTGTGCTATCCATTTGGAAATGGTTTGCTTTGAAATGGCCTTCCCCTTTGCCCCTGCAGCAAAGCTGACCAGTAGCTAGTCAGTTTTTCTGAAAGGCCTAGTCCTGTCCAAACAGAATCTAAGTTGTCTGTGCACTTCCAGAGAATGCAGTATCCTTTCCCCCTTATTCTGAGGATTAGGGGAAGAAAGTAGGAAAATGGACTGGTTTAAGGCCACACTAGACACCACCTTGGGCATAAAAGATGGGTTAGTCCTGAGGGAAACCCTGTCCGCATGGAAGATAATGAAGGGATCCACTGCCATAAGGGCCTGCAGTTCAGATGCTCTTCTAGCTCAAGTGATGGCTCAAAGTAAAGCTGTTTTCCAAAAGAGGAGTTTCAATTCTGCTGCAGCAGCCGGTTCAAGGGGGGGGGGGGGCTCATTTTTCCAATACAAAGTTAAGGTCCCAGGTTGGAGTGGGAGCTCTCCCAGGGGGGGGGGGGGGTCTTAATTTTTTGGCCCCTCTAAGGAATTGTTTTACCAGAGGATAAGAGAAGAGGGGTGGCTCAGTATTACAATGAGCTGAGATGGCTGAGACATGAATCTTAAATGAAGAGAAGGATAGGGTCCTTGTGGAGCATTTCTGTTAAGTAATCTAGTATACGAGTTAAGCTGGGCACCGTTGTGCCCATCCCCTGGGACTGGCTCCAGGAACCGTATCTTTCCCACTTTTCTGAATAGGATTTTCTAGTACTGGGCCTCCTTGCCTCAAGAATGACATCTGGCACCTGCTTACTGAGAGTTGCTAGACATGAGCTCAGGGGATGAGCCAGGCTGCAAGGTTCAGGGTATGAAGCTGAGGGTGCAGAATCTGTCCCGCCTGCTGGGACAGCAGGGATGGGGTCTGAGGTAGGTCCCATGGTTCTAGCGGTCAGACTGCGCAAAAGGGGGTACCAGTGCTAGCGTGGCCAGTCTGGTGAAATCAGGATTGTCCTTGGCTTGTCCTGTTTGATCTTTAGTAGAACCTTCGAGAGGAGAGGCAGAGGGGGAAAAGCATAGACTGAGAGGCTTTTCCAGGTAAAGAACAGGGCATCCACTTTCCAAGCTTGACTGTGGGGAGTTCTGATGCAGTATTTGATCAATTGGTAGTTCTGTGGAGAGGCAAACAGGTCTACCTCCGGAGTCCCCCATTTGTTCCTCAAGAGCTTGAATATTTTGGGTTCCAGTTTCCATTTGTGTGGGTCTATGAGATTTCTGCTTAAGTCATCTGCCAGTGAATTTAGTTTGCCTGACAGGAATTGAGCTTGTAGGTGCACTTGGTTCATTGCTCAAAGTTGTGTTCCACACAGCCATGGCTAGTCTGCAGAGTGGGTAGGAATGGGTTCCTCCTTGCTTGTTTATGTACCACATAACTGTGGTGTTGTCTGTCTTTACCAATAGTTGTCCTGGAAGGATAAGGTCTTTGAAGGCTGTCAGAGCATTCTGTACAGCTAACATTTCTTTTTGATTGATAACCAGGTGCATCTGCTTTGGGTTCCATTTGCCTGAATGCACTGCCCTGCCATGTGAGCCCCCCTTCCCATAGTATGATGCGTCTGTTGTTAGGGTTTGGGCGGCAGGGGGTAGAGTGAAAAGGAGCCCCTTGTTGTGGTTTCAGGCCTCTGCCCACCAAAGGTACTCTGCCCTTAGACAAGGGATGATAGGAATTATTATTTTCAGGTCCTGAGAATGTTGACACCATAGACTTTTTAGATACCATTGAAGTTTCCTCATATGCAGTCTTGCATATGGAATTAACAATGCAAGAGGCCATTAACCCCAAAGCTTGCAGTATTTTCCTTGCAGATAGCTGGATTTTTGTGGCCAGTAGGTTGAAGTAAGTTGTCAAATAAATTTGTTTCTCTGGAGTGAGAAATGCCACCTGGGAAGTTGTGTTCAAGCTTGTTGGCAGGGTACTAAGTGTGATTTCCTCTTGTTGATGGTGTATCCCAGTGAAGTTAGAAGTCTCTTTACAAATGCCAGGTGCTGTAATAGCAAGTCCTTGCTTTCCGCCTGAATCAGGCAATCGTCCAAGTATGGGCAAATCTGACTTTCTCTGCCTACAAAATGCAATGGCTGGAGCTAGGCACTTTGTGAATACCTTGGGTGCAGTAGATAAGCCAAAGGGAAGTGCAGAGAACTGATAGTGCATGGAGCCTGCCCTGAAGCGTAGGTATTTTCTGCAAGATTCTCTGAATGGGATGTGCAAGTAAGCTTCTTTTAAGTCTAGGGTTGCCAGCCAGGCATCCTTGGCTAGCATAGGAAGCAGCTGTTGGAGTGTTAGCATTTTGAATTTTAGAACCACCAGAAAGGTGTTGAGGATAGACAGATGCAGGATAGGACACCAGGAGTTTTCTTTTCTGGGAACCAGGAACAGTCTTGAATAAAAGCCTTGTCCCCTTTGTTCTGCTGGGACAGGCTGAATAGCCTTGATGCTGAGGAGAGAAAGCACTTGTGTTTGGGCCTCCGCCCACTGGTTGGGGGGGGGGGGTCTGGCCATCCACTTAGGGTTGGGAGTGAGTGGAAGTGGAATCTGTATCCTAGGGAAACTATGTTTAAAACCCATTTGTCTTGGGTAATGTATTCCCAGTTTTTTGCATGCAGGGCAAGCTTTCCTCCTAAAGGTGCAAGTAGTTGGGCAAGGCTTGGAGGAGTTAAGGATAAGTCATGGTGCAATTTTACCATAGGGGGGTGGCTTACTACTCCCTGCTTTGGACGTGGGAGCACCCCACTGCTTAGACCTGTGCATAACCTGAGACTGAAGTCTTGGTTGTCTGCTACCCCTGGGTTTGGACTGAGAAGGCCTGGAAGGGACTGGAAAGTACCAGTTCTTTGAAGGCCAATGCCTACTGAACTTAGGTGGTTGCACTTGGAAGAAATCTTTAACAGTTTGCATAAATTTAGATTTTTCCTCCATTCTTTTGAGGACTACTACTACTTTATTGCCAAAAAGGCGCTCTTGGTTTAAGGGTGCATCCAGTAATTTTGCTTTTACGTGATCTGGCAAGTTTTGTTCCTTAAGCCAAGCATGCCTTCCAAGTACAGACCCAGAACAGCAGCCCTGCAAGATGCTTCTAAAGCATCAAAACCATACTGCAAAATATGTTTATCAACTTGGTCAGCAGAGTGCATTAACTCTTGTAAATCTTTGTGTTCTGCACAGTCAGGAATCAACATCATTTTCTGTTTAATTAGCCCCACAATATGCTGCTGCTACTTTAACATATGAAACTGGCAATTTAAAGCCTTAATGGGCAGAGTAGCAGAGGTGTATACCTTCTTACCCCATCTGTCTAAAGCCCTAGAATCCCTGTCAGAAGGGGTAGGATTTTTGGCAGTATTGTGCAATGCCTTTTGGTCCTTGGGAAATGGTCTCTGGATCTGCAGTAGGATTCTTGAAGAGGAATTTGTGAGCGTCAGGTACTCTACAGTACCTGTCAGGTTTCCTGGGAGCTGGAGGCAAAGTATCTGGGGTAAGCTGGACTCCAAGAAAACATCATCTACAATCTCCAGAACAGGAGGGATAAGCTAGAGGCCTGCACTAAGGCAGGTTTAAAAATTCCCTAAGTCTCTTTTTGGACTGAGAGTACTCCTGGCTTTCCCAGTGGAAATGTTCCCTAAGGGTATGCAAGGTTTCACCAAAAGAAAAATCTTCTGGAGGGGAAGCAGAGGGAATGGAATCCTCTGCATCAGAATCCTCATCAGCAGATAAGGGTAAGTCCTGGCAGTCAGAAGGAACAGAGATATCAGACTCCTGATCAGAAGAATCAGAAGGAAAATCAGTTCTAGGTCTCTTAGAGGGGGAAGGCTGGCTTCCCCTAATTAAGGTAATAAGGTCTTCAGCCATTCTAATAATTTGTTTTTCAGGCATGTGGCCTGAGAATGCGCTTTGGTCATCGGTTTTCTAGGCGTAGTGCGAACTTCAGGCCTGAGGAATTCATTTTTTTTTGGCTAGAAACGAAGTCGTTGGTTTAATATGAAAATCGGTAGGCCTGAATACACCCTCAGAAGCCGGTACCTGCACAGCGGCTCCAGACCCATCCAAGGTAGAGACATCCGCAGGTTCCATAGTCAAAGAAGCATCTCACGGCATACTGGACTCCGAATGGGTCTTAGTAGAGACCTGCGAATTTGTAGAGGCGGGTATCAGGGGCTGCAAAAGTGCCTCAGTGAGTACCAGCGAACTGGTGACTAGCTTAACGGAAGCATCGTCAGCGGTTTTAGACCTATGCGGTCTGTCTTTATCCTTAAGTTTTTTCGGAAGATCGGTAGTCGGATGGCTTAACGAAGCCATTTTGGAGTACGGAGATCGAGAGCGAAAGTATTTAGCTACAAAAATAGCCAGACGACGAATAGTTCGGGCGTTGAACAAGGCACAAAACCGACAGCGAGGGACGTCATAGTCTGAGCCTAAACAGGTGACGCAGTAAGAATGAAACCTCTATGAGGTATTTGCTTTCCACAGGCAAGACCATTATTAATTTTTCTGACATCAGTTTGAGCAAGAAAAAAGGATCCCCAACAGAGTACTTATCTTTTAGAAGACTTCAGGTCTGAAACTCGAAAACAAAAATTTCATGAGTCGGCCGACCGGCACTTGCGAACTGTTTCTGCTTCAGACACTGCACAGCAAGAAAGACTGATGTAATGGCATTGGCTGCATGTTTCACACCCCTGATGATCTGACGTCATGGAAGAAGTGACAGCATCTGATGCAGAAATCCCATGACTCTGGCATTCAGGCCGACTGAGGGCTACCTGCAGGCAGATAACCCAAATATGATGACTGCAACAGTGAAACATGAACATCTCCCTGGCCGTGATGTGAGTCAAGGAGAGAAGGGAGTAAGAGGAGGACCGAAGGTCCTGCACCTTCTGAGGTGGAAGTGAGACTTTCATTATGTCTGGATTCGACAACCCAGGAAAATGTGGTCCTGTGAAGGGGTGAGGACTGACTTCTGAAGTTGATGATAAATCCCAGTTTTCCAAGGAGGGAAATGGTGGTATCCAGATTTTGAAGTAGAGAGTAGGAAGCTGGAGCCTGTAAGAGCAGGTTGTCCAGGTATGGAAAAATCTAGATACCAAAAGCCTGCAATGTGCAATCACAGCAGCCAGGCATTTTGTGAATACCCTCAGAGCTGTAGAAAGACCAAAGGGCAAGGCAGAGAATTGAAAATGCCAGGAACCCAGAGAAAAATGTAAGAATTTCCTGAAGATGGGGTGAAGGGGGATGTGAAGGTAAACATGTTTTATATCTAGAGATGCCATGTATCCTTGTGGAAGGATAAATGGTTGTGTAAAATCTTACCATAACCATAGATGTCCCTTCTCTTCTATGTTGCGGTATTCTTTACATATGGGTTGCATTCCATCCTACGACCCAACATCCGGCCAGTATACAAAAGCTTCAAGCTACTGCCACGCAGGTGGGACATCACACGTCTGCTTTGACAATGTCAGCCATAAAAGGATGTCCGCAAGTACCATTCCCAGAATAAGAATGCCCCACGAGGAACAAAAGTCCTATGGAAACAACAATAAACCATCCAAGAAAGAGACAAGTTGCAGGGGGAAGGTGGGAGGGACAGAATACTGCAACATACAAGAGAAAGGCATCTATGGTCATGTTAAGATTTTACACAACTATTCTATGTCCTACTCAGTGTTACAGTATTCTTTATATATGGGAGAGTGCCATGGCTTAACTGAAACCTTGGGAGGCAGAAGGATTAGAAGGCGGCTGCAAAAAAAGAATTCTCCACAAACCCATGGAGAATAGCCCTTGCAAACCCTGCTCTGGACCTAGAAATGATGTCCAGCTTGTAATGTTTGGACTAAGTAGCAACCTTTAAAATGGAGTTAAGTGCCCAAACCCTTAAAGAAAGGCTATGAAGAACCAACAGATCTTGTGGAATGGGCTCTGACAGAAGTAGGGAAAGGCTTAACATATAAATGGTAGCAAAACACAATAGCGTTAAAAATCCAAGAAGAAATAGTCTGTTTAGAAACTGCTGAACCCAGAGCCCTGTGATGAAATGACTGACTTCCTAATAGCTTTAATCTTGTCCAAGTAAAATCTAACCTGCCTGTGCACATCTAACAAATGCAAAACTTTTTCACTGGAGGATTGAGGTGAAGGAAAAAAAGGTAGGCAGCTGGATACATTGATTAAGAAACAAACCATTTACAACCTTAGGGATGAAAGAAGGATTGGTTCGCAAGGAAACACTATCCTTGTGGAAAACCAAAACAGGTGGAGATGCCATCAAAGCCTGTATCTCAGAAACCCTCCTAGCAGAAGTCAAGGCAACCAGGAGCACAGTTTTCCAAGTGCAAAACGTCAGAGAAGCAGAAAGTACAGTTGTGTACCTACCATAAATGTAGATGTTCGAGTGTATTCACTGTTGCAGTCATTACACTAGGGTTATCCTGCTGGCAGGCTACCTGCAGTTGGCCTGAATTCCAAAGTCCTGGTCCGGCATCAGTTGCTGTCGCCTCTTCCCTGACGTCAGTGCGCCAGGGGTATAAAAGTTGCAGCCAACACAATTTTCTTCAGTTTTTCGTTCCCCGAATGTCAGGTGCCCCCAAAAGGGTAGGCTAAAAAAATTCTGATCATAAAAAAAGCATGCACATAACCTTCGTCTACAAGCAAATACACCACATAGGTTGTATAGAATAGAGAAGCACAGATAAGTTCTAGCAATGAAAGGAGGATGGTGGGAGGGTAACCTGGACTGCAACAGTGAATACACCCGAACATCTACATTTATGGTAGGTACACAACTGTACTATGTTCATCGTGTTTCACTGTTGAAAGTCATTACACTTGGGTTGAATCCCAAAGCTGAGGTTGGGTGGCTGAGCCTAAATAGAATTAGGAGTGGCTATGAGGCCCTGCAGAACTGCAGTGGCAAAGCCTGCTCTGGACTTAAGAGTAAAGAGGTAAGGGGTAGTGCTTCGTGAAAGTGTGCACTGAAGTCCAGGTCGCAGCCTCCAAAATGTCCTTAGTTGGTACTCCTCTGAGGAAGGCTGCTGAAGTGGCTGCTGCTCTGGTAAAATGTGGCCTAATGCCCTTAGGCACTGATTTGCCATGTTGTGAATAGCAGAAACGAATGCAGTGGCCTATCCATTTTGAAACAGTCTGCTTTGAAATAGCTTTCCTTTGCGATCCTGCAGCATATGCCACTAAGAGTTGCTCAGTCTTTCTGAAAGATTTAGTCTTGTCCAAGTAAAAGCGTAGCTGTCTATGTATGTCCAAAGAATGCAGAAGTCTCTCCCCCTTATTCTGCGGATTAGGATAAAAGGTAGGCAAATGTATGGTTTGGTTAAGGGCTACACTGGACACTACCTTAGGCATAAATGTTGGGTTTGTCTTTAGAGAAACCCTGTCCGGATGGAAAATAATAAAAGGTTCCACAGCCATTAGTACCTGTAATTCTCAGACTCTTCTTGCTGAAGTTATTGCCAGGAGAAGAGCTGTTTTCCATGATAAGTACTTTATCTCAGCTGTATTGGCTGGCTCAAAAGGAGGCAGTGTGAGTTTTTCCAAGACAAAATTGAGGTCCCATGCAGGTACTGGAGCTCTCCTTGGAGGTCTTATGTTTTTGGCCCCTCTGAGATACTGCCTTAGCAGTCCATGAGAGAAAATAGGTGGGCCCGTATTGTAATGAGCTGAAATGGCAGAGGCATGGATCTTAATTGATGAGAAGGATAGGCCTCTGTCCAGCATCTCAGTTAGGTATTGTAAAATCTGAGGAATATTTGGAGCAAGCATGTCAATTCCTTGTGCCTGGTTCCAAGCACAGAATTTCTTCCATTTTTCTGCATAAGATTTTCTGGTGCTGGGCCTCCTGGCCTCCAAAATAACATCCATAACTGCTTTAGAGAGAGGTGTGTTCTGAATGGTTACATTATCCGTCATGCAGCCAGACTTAGGGTTTTGAGTTGGCTGTATAGGATCTGATTGTTTTGTTGGGTCAGCAAATGAGGAATCAGAGGTAATGTCCAGGCTGGGCTTTGAGACAAGCTCTTTAGGATTGGGTACGGGAGGGTGGCCTAATGGTTAAGGAGTTTGCCTTACAAACACAAGACGCAGGGTTTGAGTCGCACAAGGGATAATTGGCTAGGCTTAAAATGGCTCACAAGGGCAGTTAGCTTAGTACTGAACTATGAACTATGTACCAGTGCTGGCCTGGCCAGTCTGGGGCAATCAGGATAATTTTTGGCTTTTCTTGCCTGACCTTTAGTACCACCTTGGGGAGGAGAGGCAGAGGAGGGAAGGCATATACTGAGAGGGTTTTCCAGCTGAATGAAAGGGCATCCACTTTCCATGCCTGTTCGTGATAAGTCCGAATGCAGAATCTTTGTAGCTGGCAGTTGTGAGGGGAGGCAAATAGATCTATGTCTGGGCACCCGCATTTCCCTGTTATCATTCTGAAGATTTGTGGATCTAGTTTCCACTTGTGAGGATCCATGAGGTTTCTGCTTTGTTCGTCTGCCAAGTTATTTGTCCTTCCTGGCAGGAATTGTGCTTGCAGGTGTACTTGATAAGTCAATGCTGTGTTCCACAAAGTCATGGCTTGTCTGCAGAGGGGGTAGGAATGTGTGCTCCTTGCTTGTTTATGTACCACATGACTGTAGTATTGTCCGTCTTTATCAGCAGTTGTCCTGGATGAAGTAGGTCCTTGAAGGCTGTCAGTGCATTCTGTACAGCTAGCATCTCTTTCTGATTGATATGAAGATGCATTTGGCTTGTGGGCCATGTGTCCTGAATACATTTTCCTGCCATGTGTGCCCCCCAGGCACAATCTGATGCATATGTTGTTAATGTCTGCCTGGCCCTGGGTAAAGCGAATGGCTGTCCCTTGTCGTGGTGACAGGCCTGTGCACACCATCAAAACTCCTGTTGCAGGCAGGGAATGAGAGTAATTAATGTTTCCAGGCTGTGGCAATGTTGAGTCCAAACACTTTTTAGATACCATTGTAGTTTCCTCATATGCAGTCTTGCATATGGAATTAGTAGAATGCAGGATGCCATGTAGCCCACAGCCTGCAGAATTTTTCTTGAAGATAACTGGGTCTTTGTTGCCATGTTTTCGAAGTAAGAAGTCAGTTGCCTTTGTCTGGCGTGAGATAAGCCATCTGGGCAGTTGTATTTAAGCTTGCACCCAGGAATATTATCTCGAGAGGGTACTAGTTTTGATTTCTTTTCATTTACTGTGTACCCCAGGCAAATTAGCAATCTTTTTACAAACGCCAGATGCTTTAGTAGAATGTCTTTGGTCTCTGCTTGAATAAGGCAGTCGTCCAAGTAGGGAAATATCTGAATTCCTCTGACTGCAAAATGCAATCACTGGTGCCAGGCATTCTGTGAAGACCCTGGGCGCAGTAGATACGCCAAAGGGCAGTACAGAGAATTGGTAGTGCATTGAGCCAGCTATGAATCTGAGGTATCTTCTGCAAGATTACGATAAACCAAGTAAACAATGAAAAAACGGCAACCAAATAGACCAGGAACTCCAATCAACCAGAAGGATACTCCACAGCAAATTCACTCACAATTCAGTAATCCACACTGTGAAAAAGAGTAGAAACACAAACGCCACAGCAATAATGGATGAGTTTATTGTAAAAAATGAATTAACCTAGGTTTCGTCCGGTATGACGAACATCATCAGAAAACACTCTGTAATAGGATTAACAACTTAAATACACAGATCACACCCCAATTAAAAGAATGATAACTAATTAGTGCAACTAATCAGAATCCTACCCATTAGTAAATATATGCATAAATATAAAAACTAATGCATTGCTCAAATAAGTAAAATAAAATGAATTTGTGATAAACATACTTAACAAATAAACTAAAATAATTGAAATAAAATAAGTATGAGTTAAACACAAATAAATAATTGAATGTGTGTATATATAAAAATAACAAAACATCCACATCGTTACACGAACAATAAATTAACCACAATAAATGATAACTACAAAACATAATACCACATGTTGTAAACGTGTATTATTACTTGATGTATACTATGTATATATAAAAAAATATGAATAAGTATGCAAATATTTATGTTAATAAATATAAATATAAATGTAAATATGTAACTAAATATTTATTGGTATATATAATAAAAAAGAGATTGTATGAATTTGATAAATGAAAAATTCATACACAAAAATTTGTTATGGTTAATATTGTGTAAGTAAAAAAATTGCCAATAACATATATAATAATATTAATAATAAATATGTAATAAATCACTTTCTACCTTTAATACTATTAATTCTTAAAATGGGTTTAATACTACAAAATTCATTCAAACCGGGCCAGTTATATACATCCAAAAATATCTGCCACTTTAATTCATTAACATCCAAATCATACTTAGTAACCCTACCCCGTGCATCATACTCCATATGTTGGATAATACAGAATTTAAAAGTGTGATTAATATTCGACTGTATATGTCTAGCAAGGGCATTAGTGGTTTTCATATGTTGCATATCCAGCAGATGCTCTTTAATTCTATCTCTAAACCTTCTGCTGGTTTTGCCAATATAAAACGCTTGGCAGTCCTGACATAATGCAACATATATAACATTGGACGTATAACAGTTAAAGTGGCCTAAGATTTTAATACTATGGGAATTGACAACAAGTCGATCATCCGTACATCGTATGTGTACACATTCTGTACATCTTCCACATTTGAAATTGCCAACCGGCCTGTTAGATTGTACCCTATCAAGGTTCGTTTCTTTTTCAAAAAACTCCTTGAAAGACAAATCTTTCTTATATACAAATTTTGGCTGCCCTTGAAATAGATGTCCCATAGAGTTGTCATTGACCAAAATCCCCCAATTCCGACAAATAATATTCTTAATAACATCAAAAGAATCGGCAAAGACAGATATATACAAAGGTAACCGATTGAAAGCTGGTTTGTTCATGTTAGTTCTATCACTTAAATAGCCGTGACATAGTATGGCTTGGTAAACACCTGTGTGCCTTTTACATTTGACTTCATATAAAACTTTCTCACATAGCTGTTTAGGATATCCCCTATTAAAGAACATAGATATCTTCTGCAAGATTGTCTGATTGGGACATGCAGGTATGCCTCTTTGAGGTCCACAGTTACAAGCCAAGCCTTCTTGCCCAGCATGGGCAGAAGCTGCTGCAGAGTCAACATTTTGAATTTTGGAATGTCCAGAACAGTGTTTACAATAGACAGGTCCAGAATTGGGCTCCAGGCTTTGTCTTTTCTTGGTACTAAGAAAAGTCTTGAGTAAAATCCTTGTCCCTGCTCTTGTTGTGGCACTGGCTGAATAGCCCTCATGTCCATGAGAGATGAAACTTGTTTTTGTGCCTCTGCCCATTGACTGTGTGGCAGGTCCGGCATACCTTTTGCATTTGGAAGGGTGCGAAAGTGGAACCTGTAGCCCTGAGAGACTATTTAAGACCCATGTGTCCTGGGAGATCCTGTGCCAATTTTGTGAAAAAAGTGCTACCTTTCCCCCTAAGGGAGCTGCCAAAAGATAAGTCACTGGCAGAGGGAAGTCATTGGGACTGTTTCCTATAAGGCTGTGACTTGTCTTCTCTGCTTTTGGAGGTAGAAGCACCCCATTGTCTGGGCCTGTATTAGCCCTGGGGCTGTTGCCTGCCTCTAGGGCATCTGAATCTGCCTCTTTGTGGTCTGTCTGCCACTGGAAAGGACCAATTCTTAGAAGGCCAGTTCCTGCTAAATCTGGGTGGCTGTACCTGTAAGAAATCCTTTACTGTCTGCATAGATTTAGCTTTATCCTCCATTTTTTTCAACATCTCTTCTGCCTTAACACCAAACAAAGTATCATTTTGTAATGGAGCATCCAATAATTTTGCTTTAACATGATCAGGCAGATTCTGTTTCTTTAACCAAGCATGCCTTCTAATAACAGAACCTGTAACTGCGGCCCTGCACGAGGCCTCCAGTGAATTATAACCACATTGCAAAATATGTTTTCCCACTTGTTCAGCTGCATGCAATAAATCCTGCAATTCTTTGTTTTCAGAACATTCAGAATTTGTCAACATTTTTTGTTTTAACAAAGACTAAGTATTGCTGATATTTGAGCATATGAAACTGACAATTTAAAGCCCTAACAGCCAAGGTAGCAGAAGTGTAGACTCCCCCCCCCCCCACCATCTGTCCAGAGCCCTAGAATCTCTATCTGAGGGGACAGAGTTTTTAGCAGAAGCAGCCATGACCCCTTTGGGACCCTGTGAGATAATTTCTGGGTCAGCAGCAGGGTTTTGGGAATCTGGAACCCTGTAGTATCTGTCCGGCTTAACAGGTGCAGGAGGTAAAGAGTCTGGAGACAGGACGGACTCTGAAAATACATCATCTACCATGTCTAGAACAGGAGGAATTGCAAGAGGTCTGTACTGAGGCAGTAACAGAAAGTCTCTAAGCCTTTTCTTAGAATCTGATTAATCCTGGCTCTCCTAGTGGAAATGCTCCCTCATGGTATGTAGGGTTTCCCCAAATGAGTAATCCTCAGGAGGAGAAGCTGAAGGAATGGAATCCTCAGCATCAGAATCCTCATAGGGAGGAAAAGAATATCCCTGTTCTGAAGAGGAATGAGAGGAAATGGAAACCTGATCAGAGGAATCATATTCAGTATCTTGCCTAGGCCTCTTTTCAGGAGGGAGATGGGAACCCCTGATCAAAGTAATTAGGTCTTCTATGCCTAAGAAACAGATGCTCAAAATGGCCGAAGTCTGTCCTGGAGAATGCTGTACTTGTTTCCTTGTCTTTAAAACTGCTTTAGACTTTGTCTTGGATGCTGAAGTAGGCTTTATATAAAGTTGTGTAGGTCTGAAAACACCCTCAGAAGCCGATGCCTGCTCAGCGGCTCTGGACCCATCTGAGGGATTGATTTCTGAAGGGCCAATACCTTGAGTATCCAGAGGCCTAATTGTCTCCACGTGGGAGTCTGAGGCGGCCTGTGCCTCTGAGGTAGCGGGAGTCCGGGGCTGCGAAAGCGCCTCACTGAGCACCGGTGAACCGACGACTGGCCTAGAAGAGGCTTTGTCGTCGATTTTGGACCTCGGATGCTTGTCCTTTTTTTTATCCTTGTGCTTTTTATGAATTCCGGTCGTCGGTTGTTCCAACGGCATTATATAGTTAAATCTTCGGCCGAAGTAATGAAAAGCAAAATCGTACAGACGCTTTATAGTGCGTTGGGTAAATCTAGCACAAAACAGACAACTAGCAACGTCGTGATCAGGGCCTAGGCAAGGAATGCAGTAAGAATGAAAATCCTTATCAGGTATTTACTTCGCAAAACAAATACAATTGTTAACTTTTTCTGACATCGGTCTGGAGCAAGAAAAAAGTTTCCCCAACGGAGTACTTAGCTTTATTGAAGACTTCAGATCTGAAATTCAATTACGAAAATCTCAGGAGTCGGCCGACCGGCACTTGCAAACTGCTTTTGCTTCGGGCACCGCGCGGCAAGAAAGACTGGAGAAAATGGCTTCGGCTGCATCTTTTATACCCCTGGCACACTGACATCAGGGAAGAGGCGACAGCAACAGACGCCGGACCAGGACTTTGGAATTCAGGCCAACTGTGGGTAGCCTGCCAGCAGGATAACCCTAGTGTAATGACTGCAACAGTGAAACACAATGAACATCCTGTGGGCTCAAAAGCGGCTAGAGTTAGCTTTTCTAGAACATAATTAAGGTCCCAAAGGGGAGGTAATAGCTTCCTTGGGGGCTTAATATGCAGGACGCCTTTAAGAAAAAGCTTGACATCCAATCTGGAAGCTAAAGGGGGAGACAGTGGCAGGCAAGGAGAAAGAGCAGAGCAGTGGACTTTCACTAAAAAGTATGATAAGCCACTGTTAAGTAGCTCAAACAAGTAAGAAAGCACAACAGGAATATCCACAGAAAATGAATAGATTTCTTTCAAGGCACCAGATAGAAAATCTTTTCCATTTGACAATGTAAGACTTTCTTGTATTGGGTTTCCTGCAAAACCCTAAGCATGCCCTGACAAAAAAGGTGCCTGAAAGGGGTCAAAAGTTGATCACCCACAGGGTCAATTGCAAAGCTGACAGATGTGGATGAAATAGAGATCCACTGTCCTGTATGAGCAGATGCAAGAAGTGAGGAAAGTTGTGATGATGGCCCTTGGCTAGCTGCAGAAGAGGAGAGAACCAATGCTGTCTTGGCCAAAAGGGGAGTCACCAACAAGATTTTTTGTTTGCCCTGCTGAATCTTCAGCATGACCTTCTGTATGAAAGAGAAGGGGGGAATGTAGAAAGAAACATCCCTTCCTTGAGAATGAAAGGGCATTCACCTTCTAAGCCAGAGGATGTGGGATCCTGGCACAAAAGAGAGGAAGTTGTCTGTTGTGAGGGAAAGCATGAAGATCCAGACCACCCCACCAATGAATCAGGTCCAGGAACACATCCTTGTGAAGCATCCATTAATGGGATTGTGTCATGGATCTGCTTAAAATGTCTGCCACAGAGTTTTGAGAAGATGGTAGATAAACAGCACAAAGAGTGACCTTGTACTGAATCGCTAAGTCCCATACCTTCATTGCTAGCCTGCAAAGAAAGTAAGATTTTGTCTCCCCCACCCCCAGTGAAGTGCTTTGTTTTACATGTATGGGAAGTCTATTCCATAGCATGGGCAGTCTCCGGGTTATGAACCTGTCCCTGCAGCACATTCTGTTGATTGTGGTAATGAGGTTGTAGTCTCTGGAACATGTGGTGCACAGGGATTGGGATTTCTTTAGATGTAGAATTTCTAACAGAGCTGGGTCAGACATGGCTTTGCAAAAGAGCTGGCAGTAACAAAGAATAAAATCCCCAAAGGGGCACTTAGCTGAAGCTGGTAGCGACACACACATGAAATTCGATTGCAGACCGAACGTAAGAGTCAACTCTCCAAATGGCAGAAGAAAAGTTCTGAGGATGGTATGTGCGGAGGTCCTTTTATGGCTGAGGTTGTCAAAGACGATGTGCGACATCCCACATACTGGCAACAGCCTGAAGCTTTTGTATACTGGCCAGACGTTGGGTTATAGAGTGGAATACAACCCACATGTAAAGAATACTGCAACACTGAATAGAAAGACATCAGAAAATAGGGTTTGGAATGTCACCATTCTGAAGGAAGGTACCTTTAAGAAGGTGTTGAGATGGGATAAATCTATAATAGGTCTCCAACTGCCATCCTTTCAGGACACTAAGAACATTCTTGAATAAAAGTCTTTCCCTCTTGAGGACTGAGGAGCCCTTTGAATGAAGCCCTGTTGTCAAAGGAGCTTTGGGAAGTGGGGCAGCTGCTCACGGGGGGGGGGAGGGGGGGTTGAGGGATGCCCATAAAGTGGGGTGGGAGTACCAATCCATGAAGTATCCTTTTTGGTTATGGAAAGAGCCCAGGCTTCTTGGGTGATGCTTTCCCAGACCCTGTGAGTGTTGGAAAGGTGAAGGAAAACAGGGGAAAAGGGGACATCTGAAGGGCAGTCACAGACTCCCTGCTTTGTCAGGAAAGGACTGCCTTTGTTGTGAGTGTGCTTGTGAACCCCTAGGCTTCTGTTGTCTCTTGCCTCTTATGGAAGACTTACCAGAGGAGTGCTGAGTGCAGCTATGGATGAAAACAGATTTATATGGGAAATTCCTATGAAACCTGGGCACAGGAGAAACCAAGATGTGTTTCATCTCCTTGAATTCCTTAGTTTTTCCTGTACGGAATTAAAAGAGAGAAGCTGCTGCCAGATGAAATAAGGCTGAATTATCTAATAGTGCATCCATTAATTTAGATTTGAAGTCATCCCGGCGGGGCCGCAACCTAAGCCAGGAATATTTTCTCAGAACTGAACCAGTAGCAGTTGCCCCGGCACAAGCCTCCGCATCACAGCTCATTTAATGGTGTGTCTTGTCACTTGGGAGGAAGCACTCAAGATAGAGACAGTCAAGGTTTTTCCTTCAGAATGTGAAAGATCTGCAATGGCACTAAATGTCTGAGAAAAAAGCTCTAAGGAGTACTTACTTATACGTTTGCGATAACTGATGGCCCCAAAAGCCAAGGTGGCTGAAGTACAGGCCTTTTTCCCACTATCTCAAGGGTTCTTTTCTCTTTGTCCAACAGAAGAAGGGAGGTAGAAGAAAGCATCCTGGATGGTTTATCTGTAGCTACAGACATGACTGCTGAGTGTGCAGCAGGACACCTAAAGAGGAATTTACAGTCCTTAGGAACCTTACACAAGCGGTCTGGCTTCCTGGGAGTCTGGGGTTTGGGAAGCATTGTGAAAGGCATCCAGAATTGCAGGATGCACTGGTAGAACTGCAGAAGGGCTAGGAAAGTCAGCTTGTAGAAGTTGATGGTATCTTTTTTGGACATCAGAAATTTGGGCGGTGTCCCGCAAAGTATTCTCCCAATTTCAGATGAGTTTCACCAAATGATTTCTTCCATAAGGGAATCAACACCGGCTTGAATCCACTTCAGGGGAAACATATTCTTGAGGAGAGGGAATTTGTGTTGCATAATCCAAAAATTCCTCTTCATCAGAGGAAAAATTATCAGAGAAGTCATTGTCCCTAATCCTTTTCTGAGGTTGGGGAGCAGGAGTAGGACAGGCTGAGAGGAAGTTGGCTTGAGTGCCATAAAGGCCTGAAACAAGTTTTCAGAATGTGCCTGCAATCTGTAGGGCCCTCTTTAGCGGTGGACAAATGCTCGTTTTTCTTTTTTTTTTGTTTTGTCTTTTTACGAGAAACAAACTTAGGTAATGTCGGAGGACCAGCTGAAGGTCTACATTCAAAAGTGTCTGACTCGATTTCTTCTCTCAATAGAGGTTGTAGTACCCCCACAGGACCTTACATAATATTGAGCCTAGGTCCCCCTGCGACATCCTGATAGGATGTCTATATTACCTCCAAAGATGTGCTCATGGCAAAAGTCAAGGCGGCCTTGGAACTGGACTCAGCCTGTGAATCCGTGCCTGAAGTTGGATGTGCCTCCAGGTTGACTAACACCTCAGGAGATGCATCTGACTGTGGATGTGCAGTGGAAGCCGCAGGCTGAGGTTTCTTGGCTTTGTGATTCACCAGCTTGGTGTCAGAACCCAAGGTGCCTTCTATACACTTAGCTAACAACTTAAGCTGTTAGTTCTTTAAACGGACAGCAAGAGAAGAGAGCCTGCTTCTAAGGGTCTTGGGTAGGAAGGACTGGCAAATGTTACAGGACTTGTGGTTATGGCTAGGCCCTAAACAAGAGAGACACTGTAGAGGACTGTCCTTATGTGGAATTTATCGTCCACACTGGCACTTGCCCTTCTTGGATGACATAACCAAAATGATAGTAAAGAAAAAATTTTCTCCAACAGGGCACTTATCTGAAAAAGGTTGAAGTCACAACCACTGAAACGATCAGACCAATGGTTGGGATGGTGTTCTAACTGTCAGCAGAAAAGTTCTTAGGATGCTATGTGCGCACGTCGTTTTTATGGCCTACGTCCAACTGCAGCCTACGTGCAACATACCACATACCCTTGAGTAGTGCAAGACTTTTGCATTCTGGATGACAATGGGTTACCTGTTGGTGGAAGATCACTAAGGTTAAGAATAATGCAAGCAAGTGAATAGAAAGACATCTACAAATTGTAGGTGATGCGCATATAGAAGGCAAACTGACTTCAGGAACCAATGAAACTTCCTCATGTGGAGTTTGGCCACAGGGAGCATATGGATAGTGAATGCCATAAATCCCACAGCTCTCAGAAACTCCCTGGCTGTAACAGAGGCCAGAAGAGGAGAATGAAAGGAGGAAAAGAGTGTTAATGCCTTGGAAGGAGGCGGGGATGTCAGCATAGGCACCGTCTGAATCCTGCACCCCAGAAAAACATGGCCCTGAGTAGGAGTCAGAAAAGACTTTTTGAAATTTACTGCGAACTCCAGGCTTTGCAGAAGAAAAATGACAAAATAAAGATTTTGCAACAGGATCTCTGGAAAGGACGCCTAAAACAGGAAGTCACCCAAGTAAGGAAATACTTGGATCCCTTGAATTCAGCAAAAAGCAATATCACAAGAGCAAGGCAATTTGTGAATACCCTTGGAGCAGTAGAAAGGTAAAAGGGCAAAGCAGAGAACTCAAAATGCCAGAAAGCAACAGAGAAACGTAAAAACTTCATGAAAAGGGGATGGACAGGAATATGAAGATAAGCATGCTTGTGATCCAAAAACAACATGTAAGCCTGAATAAGCAAAAGAGGGAACAAAGTCTGAAGGGACAACATTCAAAAGGATGGCACCTTCAGAAAAGTGTTTAGATGAGAGAGGTCTAGAATAGGTCTCCAAGTACCCTCTTTTCTGGGTACTACAAACATCTTCGAATAAAACTCCCTCCTCTCCTTTGGGACACAAGAACGTCTTGAATAGTACCCAGAGTCAAAAGGTCCTGAAGCAGCTTTGGAAAGAGGGACAGTTGCTCCTGATGGGGGCTGAGGAACACCCATAAAGGGGGGAAGGGATTTCCAAACTATGAAATATCCCTGATGAATAATGGACAGGACCCCAGGAACCCTGAGTAATCGGTAGCCAAACAGGAACGTGGCTGTGAATAATAGAATAGTCAGACAGCACCTGGTTTACCTGGAAAAGGAAACGTCTGAAGCACTGAAGTCTGAGTAGCCTTAGCAGAAAGAGCCCCTCTTGCCACCTTTTTTGAGTTTAACAGGAGGACAAGATTGCCTGTGAACAAACAGTGGCTTATTGGGATAGTTTCTCTGAAATGTAGGCAGAGGAGAGACAAATGCATCTTTAAGTTCCTGTAAAGCCTTGCCCTTATCCTGAAGGGACAAACATATCAGAAGCAGCTTTGCCAAATAAGTGTTTAATATCAAGAGTTGCATCCTTCAACTTGGCCTTAATATTATCAGGGAAAGGATGAAGCTAAAGCCAAAACTACCTTCTCATCACTGACCCAAAAGCAGCAGACCTATAGGAAGCATCTGCTACACTTGATAGAATGAGGCGCCACCTGGGAGGAAATCCCTAATGGGGAAAGAGCAGAAATTTTACCCTCAGAGTCCGGAAGATCAGAAATAACCTGACAAGACTAGGACAGGAGAGCCAACTAATACATGGACATATGGGTCTGATAATTAACACCCCAAAAGCCAAGGTAGCAGAGGTGTAAATCTTCTTGCCTAGCCTTTCCATGTTCCTGATATCTTTATCAGAGGGAAGTAACTTGGGAGAAGGAAGCAACTGAGGGAGCTTGTTGGAGGCTACAGACACCACCGAGAGGTCGACAGCAGGACACTTGTACAAAAAAATTACAGTCCTCAGGCACCCTATAGAATCCATCAGATTTCTTGGGTGCAGGGGGCAGAGAGAGTCTTGAGCCTTAAAAGCACTGGAAAACACGTCCAACGAGGCAACCAAAACAGGAGGAACAGCAGAAGGTTTAGGAGATTCCATCTGCAGCAATTCAGAGAATCTCTTATGTACCTCAGAGACCTGAGCACAATCCCACTTAATGAACTCCATCATCCTAGAGACTGCATCCTCTAAAGAAATCTCTTCAAATGGACTATTAGGACTGGTAGATTCATCTTCCTCTGACCCACAGTCCACAAAGGGAAGGAATCTTGAGAACAGTAAGCAAGGGACTCCTCATTCGAATCCAGCTCCTACTCACAGGAATCCTGTTCTCTTGGTCTTTTTAGGGAATAGAAAAAGTATAGTTTTGTACCTACCATAAATGTAGATGTCCGATAGGTATGCATCTGCAGTCATCACATATGGGTTTGTCCTGCCTCAGGCAGCCCTTCGGTCGGCCGGATTCCAAAGTCTGGGTCCGGCATCGGCTGATGTCAGAGCGCCTGGGGTATAAATATATATATAAAACAAATGCACCATAATAGATAACCCCAGCTAGCTATGAGAGGGAAAAGTACCCAATAAATACCAAAGAGGGGAAGGAGGGAGGGTAAACCTGACTGCAGATGCATACCTATCGGACATCTACATTTATGGTAGGTACAAAACTGTACTATGTCCTTCAAGGATGCATCTGCAGTCATCACATATGGGTAGAATACCATAGCCAATCTGGGGGTGGAGGATTTATGTAAAGGATGGTGTAGCTAAAATGCCCTGCAGGACTGCCGTAGCAAAGCCTGCTCTGGATCTGGAATATAAAGGTAAATTGTAATGCTTGGAAAATGTATGCACGGAGCTCCATGTAGCAGCTTCTAAAATGTCCTTGGTAGCCACCCCTCTTAAGAAAGCTGTGGAGGTGGCTGTGGCTCTGGTGGAATGAAGTCTAATGTTAGCTGGCACAGTTTTTCCATGAAAGGAATAACAAAAACAAATGCAATTCCCTATCCATTTTGAAATTGTCTGTTTGGAAATTGCTTTTCCTTGTGCACCAGCAGCATATGCTACCAACAACTGGTCAGTTTTTCTGTAGCTTTTAGTTCTGTCAAGTAGTAGCGCAACTGTCTGCGTATGTCCAGGGTGTGCAGAAGTTTCTCCCCTTTGTTTTGTGGATTTGGAAAGAAGGCAGGCAGGTGAATAGCTTGGTTTAATGAAACCCTGGATACCACCTTTGGCATAAATGAAGGATTGGTTCTCAATGAGACTCTGTCTTGATGAAAAATAAGAAATGGCTGTACTGCCATGAGGGCCTGTAACTCAGATACTCTTCTTGCTGAGGTTATGGCCAGAAGGAAGGCAGTCTTCCAAGACAGGAACTGTAGTTCTGCAGATGCTGCTGGCTCAAAGGGAGGCAGAGTTAGTTTTTCCAGCACGAAGTTAGTTTTTCCAGCACGAAGTTAAGGTCCCATGTAGGCACTGGAGGTTTCCTTGGAGGATTGATGTTTTTAATTCCTCTTAGAAACTGTCTTAGGAGAGGATGAGAAAAGACAGGTGGATCAGTATTGTACTCTGCTGAAATTGCTGAAGCATGAATTTTAATGGAAGAGTAAGACAGGCCATTGTGGAGCATTTCTGCCAAGTATTCCAGGATATGTGCCATGTTCATCACTGTTGCATCTAGGCCCTTTGTGGTGCTCCAAGTGTGAAATCTTTTCCATTTTGCTGAATATGCCTTTCTTGTGGAAGGCCGGCGAGCTTCCATGATGATATCCTTCACTCTCTTGGATAGCTTATCCTGAGGAGGAGTCAAGGTATTTTCCAGGCTGTTAGTTGCAAGGTTTTCAGGTTGGAATGCAGAGTTTTGTAATTGTGCTGTGTCAGGAGAAGTGGCCATTGAGGAAGAGGCCATGGTTTCGTGCGTGACATGCTCTTTAACAGTGGGTACCAGTGCTGTCTTGGCCAGTCCGGAGCTATCAGAATCACTTTTGGCTGCTCTGTCCTGATCTTCAGTAAGACCTTGGTCATTAATGGAAGAGGTGGAAATGCATACACTGTTAGAGTTCTCCATCTGAAAGAGGGGGCGTCCACTTTCCATGCTTGTGGGTGGTATGTCCTTGAGCAGAATTTCTTCAGCTGATGATTGTGGGGGGAGGCAAAAAGATCTATGTCCGGCCTTCCCCATGATTGTGTTATCTGTAGGAAGATGTCTGGGTGCAGCATCAATTCGTGTGCATCCATGATATTTCTGCTTAAGCTGTCCGCCAGTATATTGTCTTTTCCTGGCACAAACTGGGATTGCAGCTCTATATTGAGTTTCAAGGAAAGTTCCCATAGATTCATTGCCAGTCTGCAAAGAGGGTAGGAATGGGTGCCTCCTTGCTTGTTTATGTACCACATAACTGTGGTGTTGTCTGTCCTTATTAGCAGGTGGCCTTGATGCAGAAAGAGTTTGAAGGCCTCGATTGCATGTATCACTGCCAGCATTTCCTTTTGGTTTATGTGCATGCGTAGCTCCTTTTGTGACCATAGTCCTTGAATACATCTGCCCTCCATCTGTGCTCCCCAACCGTGGTCTGAAGCGTCGGTTGTAATGGTTTGGCTGGCTATTGGTTTGCTGAAGGGCAGACCCCTGTTTGATTGGCTTGCTTGAGCCCACCACAGAAATTCCTTTTGGAGGCATGGAATGAGTGGGATCAAAGTTTCTAAGCTGTGACTGTGCTGAGTCCATAAACTCCTTGGGTACCATTGTAGTTTCCTCATATGCAGCCTTGCTTGTGGAATCAGAAGAATGCAAGATGCCATGTAACCCAGGGCCTGCAGGATTTTCCTTGCAGTCAGCTGAGTTTGTCTTGCCAGATTCTTGAAGTAATCCGGTAGTTGTCTTTGTTTTTCTTCTGTGAGAAAAGCCATTTGGGTGGTTGTGTCTAGATCCGCACCCAGAAAAGTTATTCTTTGGGATGGAACAAGTCTTGATTTGTGAATGTTGACTGTATATCCCAAGGCCTGCAGTAGGTGGATGGCATAATTCAAGTCCTTTACCAAAGTCTGTTGGCTGTCCGCTTGTATAAGGCAGTCGTCCAGATATGGGTATATTTGAATCCCCTGAAGTCTGCAGTGTGCAATTACTGATGCCAGGCATTTTGTGAATACTCTGGGTGCAGTAGATAAGCCAAAGGGCAATGCTGAGAATTGATAATGCTCTGAACCTGCAAGAAATCTGAGGTGTCTTCTGCAACTTTGTCTGATAGGGACATGCAGGTATGCCTCCTTGAGGTCTACAGTCACCAGCCAAGACCCCTTGCCCAGCATGGGAAGGAGTTGCTGTAGAGTCAGCATTTTGAATTTTGGCACAATGAGATAAGTATTCAGTGCGGACAAGTCGAGAATAGGCCTCCATTGATTTTCTTTTCTTGGAACAAGGAATAGTCTGGAATAAAATCCTTGGCCTTGTTCTGAAAGAGGAACCTTTTCTATAGCTTTCATTTGCATTAAGTAGGAGATTTGTTTCAAAGCCTCTGCCCTTTGATTTGGTGGCAGGTCTGGCATGCCTTTTCTTTTTGGCAATGTGTGAAAATGGAACCTGTATCCTTTGTCTATTATTTGCAGTGTCCATTTGTCTCTTTTAATACTGTGCCAATTTTCTGAGAATAAAGAAAGCTTTCCGCCCAAAGGTGCTTCTAATTGAGCCCAGGTTGGCAGAGTCAAAGCAAAGTCATTGAGTCTGTCCTTGTGCAGCTGCTGTAGGTCCTGCACTACCTCTCTGGTTGGGAGGCTGCCATTGACGTCCTCTGTAGGAGCCTCTAGCTTGCCCTCTACCTCTGGCACGCCTGTTCTTGCCTCTCTGAAATCTTTCTGTGTCCGGAGAGGACCAATTCTTGGTAGGCCAATTTCTGCTGAATCTTGGTGGTTGGACTTGTAGAAAATCTTTGACTGTTTGTACAGATTTTGCCTTTTCCTCAAATTTCTTTAAGACCTCCTTAGCAGTGGAGCCAAATAACTTTTGCTTTTCCAGTGGAGCATCCAGAAGCTTAGCTTTAACATGGTCTGGCAGATATTGTTCCTTCAGCCAAGCATGCCTACGTATGACTGCACCTGTCATAGCTGACCTACATGAAGCTTCCAATGCATCATAACCACACTGCAAGAAATGGTTGCTAACCTGCTGGGAGTTATGTACCAGATTCTGAAGTGATTTGCGATCTAGGGGTTCAGGTGAAGACAGTTTCTTATGCAATTCATCTAACAAATACTCTTGGTACTGTATCATATGAAATTGACAATTTAATGCCCTCATAGAAAGAGTAGCAGAAGTATACACTTTTTTACCCCATCTCTCTAAAGCCCTGGACTCCCTTTCAGAGGGGAGTGGATTTTTAGTTGTGGCAGCTGCAACCCCTTTAGGGCCCTGGGAAATAGTTTCTTGATCAGCAGAGTGGGTGTTGTAAAGAAAATTATGCGAGTCCGGGACCCTGTAGTACCTATCGGGTTTGAAAGGGGCCGGAGGAAGAGTGTCAGGGGTTATGCTAGACTCAGAGTACACATCATCAATGACATTCAAAACAGGAGGAATAGCCAAAGGTCTATGCTGAGGTAAATGCAGAAAAGTTCTTAATCTTTTCCTGGAATCAGAGAATTCCTGTCCCTGCCATTTGAAATGCTCTCTCATAGTGTGAAGGGTCTCCCCGAAGGATAGTTCTTCAGGAGGGGAAGCCGAGGGGATAGATTCCTCTGCATCAGAGTCCTCGTAGGCCGAAAAAGCCTCCTCCTGGTAGTCCGAGAGAGCAGAGCCATCAGAGGCCTCCTCTGAGGAGTGGGGATCAGAGGGTTCAACCCTGGGCCTTTTGTCTAGAGGAGGTTGAGAGCCCCTGTCCGGATGGGGTTGGGAGCCCCTAATTAAGGAAATAAGGTCCTCTGCTAAGGTTAGAATCTGTGAACTTGTAGTGGGTCCCTGAGGAATAACCCTGGGAGGCATAGCTTTTGTGTGTTTAGCAGCTTTAGCCCTGGTGAATGCCTTTATGGACATGGATGCAGGAGGCCTGGCTGCACCACGTGCTGGTGTAGTTTTGTCTAGAGGAATGGTGTTGGAAGTTTCCAAGACACCAGTTTCTGAAGGAAATTCAATAACCGACTCAGCAGGGGCCTCCGGGGCCGAGGTTGTCGGTTGAGCGGTTTCGGGGGTCGGAAGTACCAAGGACTCGGTTTCATCCGAGACAGAGACACTCGCGGTAGGCCTGGCCGTGGTTTCAGCTGAAACCGCGGCCCGTGTGTGTCGGTCCTTGTCCTTCCGTTTCTTTGTTAAATGTGAAGTCGGACTCTCCGACGGCATATTGTACGAAAAACTAGCCCCAAAAAATTCCTCTGCAAACTCCGCCCGACGTCTAAGAGTGCATCGGTTGAAGGAAGCACAGGCTGAACAGGCCGAGACGTCGTGGTCTGGGCCTAGGCAGGGGAGGCAGTAAGAGTGGAAATCCTTATGAGGTATTTGTTTCCCACAAGTTAAGCAATTATTAACTTTATCTGACATCGGCTGAGGCAAGAAAGAGTCCCCAACGGGGTACTTAGCTTTTTCGGTAGCTGAATTACAGGAGCTGGCCGACCGGCACTTGCGAACTGCTTCTGCTTCGGGCACCACGCGGCAGGAAAGACTGACGCTTTTATACCCCAGGCGCTCTGACGTCGGGGAAAGGGCGACATCAGCCGACGCTGGACCCAGACTTTGGAATCTGGCCGAACGAAGGGCTGCCTGAGGCATGACAACCCATATGTGATGACTGCAGATGCATCCTTGAAGGACATCGAGGGTGGAGCAAACTCCCCGAGGAGGTTTTAGTGCCATCAAAGCACTAAACATACCCTGTGTGCAGGCTTACCATTCACTCTGGATTCTTAGGAGCAGGAGAAATATGTTTAATATTTTGCTTTTTCTTCAATGAGATGTCTGCCTTAAAAATTTTGGAAGGTTCTGACCCAGGACGGCATTCAATAATGGTAGTAGGGACGACTTCTTTGACTAATATCTGAGGAACATCCCTAGGCCCCCTCAGAAATAATCAGCCGTGGTTCTCCCTGGGTATCTGAAATGGACATCTGCAAATCCTCTTCGGACATGCTTAAAGTCGTATCCCCACTGGCTTCCAACCTAGTTGCAGCAGAGGAATCCAACAACAAAGCTGGGCAAACCTCCAGGCATTAACTAGCCTTGGGGGAGATGTCTGGCAGAGGCTGAACAGCTGAAGATTCCGGCCTAGGCTTCTTGGCATTCTTCTTCACTGACAGCTGTCCCTCAGAGTGTAAGTACTTTTCACAAGAAGCTTAAGACACTGATTTTCAAGATAAAGTGCCAAAGAAGACAGTCTATTCCAAAGGGTTTTAGGTACAAAAGCCTGACAAATGGAACAGGACATTTGGTTGCGAGAGGCACTTAAAAAAACACTGGTCATGGCAGTCTTAATAGGGAATATGTCTCCCACACTGGCATTTATCCTTCTTGGATGATATCAAAGTCCACAAGCAACAACAAAAAGGAAAAGTGTAAAAACTCCAACAGGGCACTTACCTGTGGTGTTCAGACCAACCATCAGGCGATGGCATTTGGACTGGTGGCAAAGTAGTTCTGAGGATGGTTCATCTGGACATCACCTTTATGCTCTGTGCTATGCAAGGAGCATATGTGTGATGTACAGAGTACCTTAAGGCAACCTTAAAGGCTTAGGTGTAGTGACTGGACATCAGACCCTTAGTATTCTGTAAAGAATACTGCAACAGTGAAATGGAAGGACATCAACCAGCCCTGAATGGGTGCTGGTTATTTTGCTGGCATCAACTAGAAAACCTTTTCCACTTGCTAATATATGACCTTCTAGTAGGAGGCGTTCTTGCTGCACATTTTCAGAATATGGGTGTCTAAAAGGAATTAAGACCCTAAGAAACCAGGTAGTCAAGTGGAGATGACTGATGTCTGGGTTATCAAACACCCCTGTTCTTGTGTGGACAGATCCCATTCTGGGAGACAGCTTGTGGTAACTTCCCCTGGTAATTTCCAAAAGAAGGGAGTACCATAGTTGCCTGGGTCGGAAGGGACTCAACACAATGATCTTGGAGGATACCTTCAGAAGTACTCTGGATATTAGTGGAAAGGTGTACATGAACATTGCGCTCCAAAGAAAAGGCATCCGTCTTCCAGGCCTTCTTGCATGGAATTGAAAATAAGGAAGGGAAGGGTTGCCACATAGGCCTGTAGTTCAGAAACTCATCTGGTCAAGTTGAGAACTACCAGAAGAATGATTTTCCAAGTGCAGCATTTGGGAGAAGGAGAGGCAGAGGCTGCAGGTTCGGAAGGTGGGAGAAAGAGCCTTTCCAGCATAAAAACTGAGGTCGAAAGCAGGCAGCACAGCTTTCTTTAGAGGTTTCAGGTTTTATCTCTAATCTGTAACCACCCTGAGGAGGTCCCGGGACCAAAGATAATTCAGTGTGTTGACTGCCTTGATCAGGGCAAGCATCTCTTATACTTATGTGGCTGCATGTCTCGTTGGTGACCCCATACACCTTGCACTTTTATCCGTCCTGAAACCACTCCCCAAGCAAATTCTGAGGCAACTGTGGTGACAAATTGCTTTGAAACAAGGAGGGAGAAGAGGAGACCTAGATTTAAGGATATTTGCCGTCTCCACCAAATTATTTCCCTTCTGACAAACCCCAGCACTGGGATTTGAAAGGCTAAAGGAGGTTAGTGCTGGTACTAAAGTGACTTCAGACACCACTGTATCTTTCTCATGTGGCGTCTTGCCAGGGGCATCATGAGAATCATAGGTGCCATGAGACACGAAATCTTGAGGTATTCCCTAACAATGACTGAATGAGTGGAAACCTTGGAAATGGATCTAGCTATAGATCTACTTTGTCCTGTGAAAAAAATGATCTTTGAACTGAGGTGTCTACCTGACAACCCAGGAACATAATCCTTGTGCGGAGGAGTTAAAAAAAAAAAAGAAAAAAAAGAAAAAAACACTTTTGAATGTTCTCTTGGAACCCCTCCTTTCATAACAGCTCTCTCACCAAAGTGAGAGATTCCTAACACTTTGAAAAATACTCTGCAAAGATAACCAAGTCGCCAGAAGATGGAAAAATGTGGCCAACCTATAACCTGCAATAAGCCATGCTAGACAGTATGTGAACACTCTTGGTGCAGTGGATAGGCCAAAGGGTAAGGCAGAAAACTGAAAATGTGACTCAGACATACAAAACCCTAAGAAATGCCTGAAGTCTGGATGAATAGAAATGTGACAATAAGCAGTTTTTAAATTTAGTCTTACTAGGAAAGCTGAATGAGAAAGAAGAACTAACAGGTTGTAAAAGTGGCAACATTTTGAACTTGGCCATTATCACAAACATGTTTAGGAAAGAAATATCAAGATCTGGTCTCCAAGCATTTTCTTTCTTTGGCACCAAAAAGATCCTTGAATAAAAACCCTTTCCCAGCACAGGAATTGGTTCCATCACTCCCTGGGACAGTGGACAACGGACAGGTGGAAATGGAGAGTCGGGTCCAATGGATAACAGATTACCTCCTAGAAAAGATGAATTTCTTCCCGTTGCCATCTATAACCTTGAGGAATAATCCTCAGAACCCATTTATCTGAAACTATATGCTGCCAAAGAGAAAAGTGGAGATTTGGACGTAACTGAAGGTGAAAGGGTTACAAAAACAACAAACAAAAGGACGGCACAGAGGTTAGGACCACTACAAGTACGATTCATTAAGCACTTTTGTCCCCTTAATACAAGAGACTTCTTCAGAATAAAAAACACTTTACAAGCAACCACTTTATATACTCTATTTGTGTCATCTGATTGGATGTCTGTCTAACACATAAAACAATTTTTAATAAATTAAAAAAACGACATTGACAAGCCCCACGTTTAAAAATTACTCTACATGCATAACTAAGCATAAACCATACATTTACGATCAAAAAGATTATAAAATTATATTTCTACCTCTCTGCACTAGCTTTCAATTTTTTTTTGTTGTATCTTTTGGCTTTTCCTGGTTAGGGGTCGCCACAGCGGAACTCCGGTCCACTAATGAGTGGCAGCAGATTTTTACATACCGAGTTGCCAGCCCTGACGTACAACCTTCAACGACGGTACGCCCATTCACGCATGTCTCCACACAGAAGACGCTTTAGCTGAGAATCGAACAGGACGTCTTGCTGTGAGGCAACAACGCTACCGCAGCACCACCACCGCAGTTTAAATTATTATTAATGGAACATTAATCATTTAGACCTGGGGGGGTGGGGGGCACAGCATTTGATCTAACTTACCATTGTAGTTCTTTTAATTCTAAAACCTTGTTCAAAGAACCACCCCATCTGTCCAAGATCAACACGGTCAATTATTACAAATTTAGATAAGTGCTGACTATGAACCTCAAGGTGTCTAACAAGGGCATTGTTACAGTCTCTCTTTTTAATACTGTAATTATGTTGGTATATTCTAGTTCGGAAACTCTGTTGTTTTTCATATATAAAATAGTGAGCAATGCTGACACAATGCTAAACAGACCACCCCCTTGGTATTACAAATGTATTTCTTTTTTAAATGAATAAGCCATAGTTGTGAAGCACCACAGAGCCTACTTCTAAAATATGTTTTCTGGGCATCATGGGGAATTATACACTTTCTGTCCCTTATATGGAGGCCATCACTATGAATGACAATTTTAGCAGAGCCCTAATTTTTACCTTTAACAACAAAGAGTTTTCGACTAGAATATAACAATTACAGTATTAAAGAGAGACTAACAATGCGCGTGTTAGACACCTTGAGGTTCCATAGTCAGCACTTATTTAAATTTGTAATAACTGACCATCTTGATCTTGGACAGAGGGGTGGTTCTTTGAATGAGGTTTTAGAATTAAATGAACTAAAATAGCAACTTAGATCAAATGCTGTGACCCCCCCCCCCAGGTCTAAATGATCAATGTTCCATTAATAGTATTTTTAAATTGAAAGCTAGTTCAGAGAGGGAGAAATACAATTTTACAATCTTTTTAACAGTAAATGTGTGGTTTAGGCCTAGTTATTCATGTAGAGTCATTTTTAAACATGGGGTTTGTCAACATTATTTTAGTTTGTTAAAATGATTTTGTGTGTTAATTAGACATCAAATAAGATGACACGAGTATAGAGTATATAAAGTGGTTGCTTGCGTTTTTTATTCTGAAGAAGTCTCGTGTATTAAGGGGACAAAAGCGCTTAATAAATCGTACTTTTAGTGTCCTAACCTCTGTGCCGTCCTTTTGGTTGTTGTTTTTGTAACTTGGCTGCAGCTGTTGTTTTTGTTCATCAGGTCATTCTGACTTGTTGGACTGTCCTTGGTTTTAGGAGGTTCCTGAATTTATTTATTTTTTGGGATCTCCTTTGCCATTTTTCTTGACCTTCTGTTTACCTGTATTTTGCTAAGATCATTTATTTATTTTTTTCCACAAAACTGGATGAGTGGTTAGAGAAAACGTAGAAAATTTGGAAAAGGAGGGCTGAAAAACTGAAGATTCCCTGTATCAACTTACCCACTCTTTACATTTGTATCACCTTTGAAGCAATGGGGCTAAACACTAAATCTTTTTTCTAAAGGAGAATTTAAAATATCATTTTTATCATCTGGGAGGTTCTGAAAATGCAGTCAGGCAAGCCTAAACAAAATATCAGTGGCTGTAGCCCTTAAAGTAGTATCATACCAGTCATACAAGCACTGTAAAACATGACTAGTGACTTGTCCAACAGTAGAAATTAAATTTAAAGCAGGTTTTTCCTCACAAGATGAAAATGCAGACAAAACATTCCTCACTTCCACAATTTCAAACTTTTTTTTTTTTTTTTTTTTTTTTAACAGAACTTCTTTCCACCAAAGGGAACTTACCTGCACAGCAAAAGAACAGAAGCTGACCATCGATCCTTGAAAGCCTTAGAGGAGCATACTCTTAGGTGGCAGGAAAGCTGTGAAGGTCTTTGCACCCAAACCTTTATTTATTTTTTTAAGTCCGCTCAACTCAAGCTGGCTAATGGTTTGGGCAAGTGGAAGGTGCCCTGATTACCTGGAAGCTGGCCTGCTGTTATATCCTTGCAGGATATAACCAATATAGCCTAGGCTACTGCAACAGGGATCAATAAGAACAACACTGATTGGTAGAAGAGTTTGTAGGGGCAACATTTTGAAAGTGGAACATACAGAAGTGTTGAGGGTGGAGAAATCCAGTAAAGTTCTCCAGTCATCTCCTTTCCTTTTCCCACATATCGAGAAGGCAGTGTTCCTTGCTCGAGCAAGGATTGAATGATGAGAGAGCAACTCTATGTGACTGCAAGGAAGAGGACAGATGCCACTGAATGGAAGAACTTCTTCCAAGTCATTTGCTACCCATTCAGAATAAGGGAAAGGAACCCATTTGTATAAAGTGACGAGTAGCCTTTTTTTTTTTTTTTAGGGACGAGGTGAGTCGTTTGAACACGGGTACTAATGGTCCAAAGGGTGGGGAAGGTGACAGAGGGCAGTCAGTCAGATTTGTCTGGTAGGGAGGCCTCTCAGATCTAGAGTCCCTGTTTGGTTTGTTTTGGTATCTTTTCCTAGGTATTATCTTTGTCTTATGAATAGGCTGGATTTTTCAGGGTAGTTCCTTTGCTATTTAGGCAATGAAGTGAAAGATCGGTCTACAGTCCTACATAATTTTATCTTGTTCTTGAATTTTTTTGAAAAGGCTAGCAGCACCCAAAGCAAACACAAGGTCACATTTAAAGGACAGAGTAAAAGTTTTGCCTTAATATCTACTGGGAGGGTCTGAAAATGTAGCTACTCATACCTCCAAATCACAGCACCTGTACCTGCTGCCTTGAAAGAAACTACTAAGGCAGCACAGCAATATTTTATGTGGTGTCTAGCCACTTGGGAAGCCTCAGCTACCATTGATAAAACCTATGGTTTACTGACAGGTTTCTCAGGTGAGCACATTGCTTTATTTAAACTGCCCAGAACAGACAAGTAGTACTTAGTTACTGCAATTCAGATCTCTAAAGGCTAAGGCAAAGGACATATAAAGGTTTTTACTAAATCTGTCCAATGCTCTGCTGTCTTTATCAGACGGAAGAGCACTGGCAGCAAGAAATAAATTTCAGGGCTTGTCTGTAGGCATGGAAAACACAGAAGGGTCTGCCATAGGGTTTTTGTACAGAAATTTCAAGTCTTCAGGTACTCTGTTAAACCTATAAGGATTTTAGGGGCTGGTGGCTGTGAGACAGGTGCAGCGAATGTAAGGCCTTTTAGGGGCTTGTGGCTGAGAGACAGGTGCACTGGAAGTGGATTGCAAACACATCTAAGAAAGCCTTCAGCACAGGTGACACAGGTGCAGGAGCAGGAGTGCCTACCTCCAAGAGGTTATAGTATTCCTCTTGAACCTTACTTTTGCTTTGATTCCCATTCAGAATGTTTCACCATATTAACAGTTTTCACAAATATAGCTTCTTTAACAGAGGAGTCATGAGAAAGGGAAGGTTTATCATCAAAAGCCACATGGCCTGGCAAATGGATCTTGGATGATTACGCTAAGGAGTATTCAGAGTCTGACTCATCCTCTTCATCCTCAAAAGAAGAATCTAAGCATCTCTTTTGTGCAGTGGTAGGAGAAACAGAAGCAAGAGTACGCCATGCAAAGGATAGTGCCCCGAGTACCATTATGGTCTCAAACTAGCCCTGTGCATCCATTCCTTTTCTTTGGGTGTCTGAGAGGAGGAAACATTTTGAGTTTTTGTTTCTTTTTCCTAGGTGTGATGTCTGCTTTGAATAAACAGAGATCCTAACTCCTGACTGGTTATTTATTGACTGACCTCCATAAGTGAGCCTAGAATTTCTTCTCTAACTAGGATCTGCAGTATGTCTTTGAGTCCTTCTGAAATTATTAAGTGGGGGTCCCCTTCTCAGTATCACTGGTAGCTTCTTGAACTTCAGACACCACAATGGCCTCCGTTGGGATTATGGTAGAAGGCACTTGAGTAGCATTGGGTGTACCGCAGGATCTGAAACCTCTGCAGGTATGTCAGAGTTTGACTAAGCAGTCATATCATCAGGCCTAGGCCTAAATGTTTTTTTATATGGGCAAGACGTCAGTGGTATAGGGGTCCAACATCTTGGCTTAGGCAAGGTGCATAAGGCATGGAGTTTCCAAGCAGGAGTTGAGAGACGATAGTTATGACGTTATGGTCTTTGGGACAAAGGATTGACAGACTGCACAACATTTACAGTTGTGCTCTGCACATATACAGAAAAAGCACTGGAAGTGAAGATTCTTGTTGGGAATCTGCCTACAGCAATTACACTTGTCCCTCCAAGCTGTCATCTAATACAGCAACAAACAGCAGTGTAACAGAAAAATATGGAACATTTCCCCGACAGGCCACTTATTCTGAACCAGTGAAAGCCAATGGTACCTACAACTGCAAGTAGAAAAGACCTACAGGTGAAATACCAGAGACTGGACTGGCAGCAAGATAGTTTAGGGATTTACATTTATACATCACCTTATGTACCTTACTCTCATAGACTTTGGTTATACGTTGTAAGCATGGCTCTCTATGGTTAGTTTTGACTTTGGTAGCCAGCCAGACATGCTGGTTATTTGGTGAGATATCTCAACAGTTTGGAATACTGTAATAATGATCTATGGAAAGATATCACACTATTGTTTACATCAAACCTTTATCTTGTTACAGAACAAATCCATGGTACTTCACAGTTAACAAAAAGTACTTTCTTACTTTAATATCACTAGCATAGACAACAGTCACTGATGAGACTCCCTCACTTCACATTTAAAACATGTCTGCATACTATATAGAACTACTTCACAACATGACATGCAATTTACTTCAAGAAATGTATTGTACACAAATTACTAACAGTAAATAATTTGTTTTACTTTGAGTTAAATCTTCACTCCGTTCACTGTTTTTATAAACATTAATGACAACGTGGAGGTCACACTTTAGAGTCCTACCCACCAATTTAGCATAATCAAAAAATTTCCAGTCTTTTTTTTTAGGCACTACCTGCAGAAACACAGTTCTCATGGTTAAACTACATCTAATGCAAATTACATTTCACAGTTCTTCCAGTCAAATATTAATTTCACCCTCTTGCTGGTATTCTAATCACCCAACTCCAGTCTCTGGTTCAAGTCCAAGGTACTCCTGACTCTTCTAACGAGCTATGCTTTTTTCTGTTACTCAATACCTTTCCTTTGTAACAATGGAATACATTTCACTGGCAACTTCTCTCCACGGGCTTTGTTACTGTTAGAACAATGAGAAGCACAGCCCTCCTTTAGCTTGCTCACTGACGCCTTGTTAGGTAAACTTTTCATTTTCTCCTTAGCCTGTTCTGCACCCAGAATTGTCTATGATCCTACATGAAAAAAATATCCCTAAAGACAACTGGATGTAGCGACTTGAATGTCATATCTGCATCTCAACATCCTCTAATTGCAGAGATAAAGTCACTTGTCTTCTGCCTAGTGTACAGGGAATATTCATTTTTCACAATCTTTTACCAATTTCTAAAACGTTTCCCTTCTGCCACAATTATTTTTCCAGGGGCAGCTCTTTCTGTTGGTATGCCTAGGCTGTTCTCACATGGCCATATTTGAAGCATGTAACCAATGTGCCCTTTCAATTAAATTTTGCAGTGAAATACCATTCCAGTTGCTTAGTTTTACTTTCCTACAATGAATGCAGTGCATTTTTCCAGTTCTGGTACAGCAAGAAATCTCGGGTTCTCAGAGTATTCTGTCTTCTAACTCTATTTTTTGAAACACTTCTTCTTGACCGTCTCCTTCAGACAGTCCTTCCCTTCATTACAAACTCTCAGTTTTGCAGTTTTTATCAGCTCATCTGAATAAATATTTTAAAGGCTTTTTTATTCTTTTAGCCTTTTGTCATTTGACTTTACACATTCATCCAGTTTCTTACTTTAAACTTCTCTGAATGCATTTACCCCCCCCCCCCCAAATTACTGGAAACCATCATCTACCAAAAGCTGTAACCTGAACTGATTTTTGCTGAACACCTGGCAAGGCTCTTTGCCAACACCCAAGCGGTGTGGTGACTAACCAATAACTATATTTTACCCCAATTGTTAACCTTTATTGGCTTTGTTACACCGCCTTCATCCTTCACAAGAGGAGAGCTTAAAGCAAGCTGCTTTTCAGAATGCAGCCATCTTCGAATCACCTCCCTCATGCTTTCATCTTTTTGACCACATCCCACAAAGTAGTAAAATGACTAAAAAAATCAGGTCTATTCAACCTTGTATACCAGTAGAAAGGGTAGAAATGCATCTGTTCCCTCTTTTTACCTGTATGGAAGTCCTAGAACAGGACATGGTTAGGTGTCTGTTTTGAAAGCAAGCAAACAGAACTACTTGAGGTGCTATCCACAACTTGATCAATCCCGAATTTCCAATAGTAAGGGACCATCCTGGTCCTGCTCAGCTTGTCTACTATGACATATTCCTCTGACAGGATGTAAGATGCTTGGAGGATTAAGAAATACTGAAGAGCTACCTCACAGCAAAGAGGGAAAAACCTGGTGTCCCTCTGCTAGTTGAAATGTGGAATATGCAAGGGTCCCTGAGACCCTACATAAAAAGTACAGTTGTGTACACTTACCATAAATGCAGATGTTTGAGTGTATTCATTGTTGCAGTCATTACATTTGGGTAATCTGATAGCAGGTTGCCCGTAGTCAGCATGAATCCCAAAGTCTTAGGTTCTGCGTCGGTTGCTGTCTTCTCTTCCATGACGTCAGAAGTATAAAACATGCAGCCGACGTCATTTTCTTCAGTTTTTCTTGCCCCCGATGTCAGGTGCCCCCAAAAAGGTAACAATATTATTTATATATATATATATATATATATATATATATATATATATATACACATGCATCAATATAAACTTTACCTTCATCTACAAGCAAATACACCACATAGATTGTAGAAGATGGAGCAGGAACGATAACTTTAGAATGACAGGGGGATGGCGGGAGGGTAACCTGGACTGCAACAGTGAATACACTCATTTACATTTATGGTAAGTGTACACAACTGTACTATGTTCTTCGTGTTTCAGTGTTGCAGTCATTACATTTGGGTAGCATCCCAAAGCTATGGTTGGGAGGCTGGAGCTAAACAACATTAGGTATGGCTATAAGGCCCTGTAGCACTGCAGTGGCAAAGCCTGCCCTGGACTTAGAGTAGAGTGGCAAATGGTAATGCTTTGTAAAGGTGTGAGCAGAACTCCAAGTAGCAGCCTCTAGAATGTCTTTGGTTGGTGGTACTCTGAGAAAGGCTGCTGAAGTAGCTGCAGCTCTGGTGGAATGAGACCTAATGCCCTTGGGCACAGGTTTACCATGGTGTAGGTAGCAGAAACGGATGCAGTGGCTTATGCACTTTGAAATTGTCTGCTTTGAAATAGCCTTTCCTTCTGATCCTGCAGCATAGGGCACTAGTAATTGCTCAGTTTTTCTTATAGCTTTAGTCCTGCTCAAGTAGAATCTTAGCTATCTGTGTACGTCCAAGGAATGCAGAATTCTCTCACCTTTGTTCTGCGGATTTGGATAAAAAGTTGGCAGATGAATCGTTTGGTTAAGAGCCACAGTGGAAACCACCTTAGGCATAAAAGTAAGATTTGTCCTCAGAGACACCCTGTCTGGGTAAAATATGATAAAAGGCTCTACAACTATGAGGGCCTGCAGCTCTGAAATTCTCCTTGCTGAAGTAATTGCTAGTAGCAGAGCTGTCTTCCATGATAAGAACTTTATATCAGCGTTAGCAGCTGGTTCAAATGGAGGCAGGGTGAGCTTTTCCAACACATAATTGAGGTCCCATGCAGATAATGGTGATCTTCTAGGAGGCCTTACATTTTTGGTTCTTCTAAGATACTGCTTTAGTACAGGATGAGAAAAGATTGGTGGCTCTGTACTGTAATGAGCCAATATGGCAGATAGATGGATTTTGATTGATGAGAAAGGCCTTTGTCAAGCATCTCAGTTAAGTATTGCAATATCTGAGGAATATGTGGCTCTGCTGTATCAGTTCCTTGTGCTTGATTCCAAGCACAGAATCTCTTCCATTTGTCAGCATAAGATTTTCTAGTACTAGGCCTTCTGGCTTCCAAAATGACATCCATCACCACTTTACTGAGAGGTGTTGTTTGTATAACTACATGATCAGCCATGCTGCCAGGTTCAGTGTCTGTAGTTGATTGTGCAGGATCTGATTGTTTTGCTGGGACAGTAGTTAAGGTCTTTGAGATAAGGTCCAAGCTGGGTATTGAGACAAGTTCCTTAGGATTGGGTACCAGTACTGGCGGGGCCAGTCCGGGGCAATTAGTATCATGAGGACCTTGGGGAGAAGAGGCAGAGGAGGAATGGCATAAACTGATAGGTTTTTCCAACTGAAGGATAGGGCGTCCACTTTCCATGCTTGTCTGTGATACGTCCTTGTGCAGAATTTTTTCAATTGATAATTTTGAGGAGAGGCAAACAGATCTTCTGTCTGGGCTCCCCCATTTCTCTGTTATCATGCTGAAAACTTGTGGATTTAGTTTCCACTCGTGAGGATCCATAAGGTTTCTGCTTAAATCGTCTGCCAGTGTATTTTGTTTTCCTGGCAGGAATTGAGCTTGAAGATGTATTTGGTAGGTCAAAGCTGTGTCCCACAGTGCCATGGCTAATCTGCAAAGTGGATACGAGTGTGTGCTCCCTTGCTTGTTTATATACCACATGACTGTGGTGTTGTCCGTCTTTATAAGTAGTTGCCCTGGATGAAGCAAGTCCTTGAAGGCTGTTAGGGCATTTTGAACAGCTAGCATCTCTTTCTGGTTGATATGTAGATGCATTTGTTTTGGGGTCCATATGCCCTAAATGTATCTTCCTGCCATGTGGGCCCCCGAGGTATAATCTGAGGCATCTGTTGTTAAGGTTTGGCTGGCAGGGGGAGAGTGAAGGCCCGTCCCAAGCTTTGGTGACATGCCTTTGTTAGAACAAACTCGTGAAAAATAAACTGACTTCTTGCACCAAACACGGAACCTGGTACCTCAGCAAGTCGGCTGATAACACAAATCGTAGTGCGTAAAAAAGTTTTATTAAAGTGCACGAAGAATAAAATCCACTTTTCGTCGGGAGCAATCTCCCAACTTCCTCAGAACAAACATGGGCGTAATGACAACACATATTTTATATATAGTTAATTAAACGTATGATACACTAACTGATTAATCCATGAAATTGTATACATAAACTAAATCAATGCAGTAACGCTAAAAAGTTGCTGGTAAATAAATAAATAACTTAGTAATAAAAAACCAGCTTGATGTTTTAAAAATATATGTGTACATCTATAAAAATAAAAATATAAGTATGTATATAAATATAGATGTATTATAAAATTTGATTAAGCAACTATTGACAACTATTCGCAAGGTTTTCACCTCATTTTATCAAATATTCGTTCATCAACTAACAATGAATAAACAAAAAAATAAATAAATAAATCAACAAATAAATTAGTCGATAAATAAATAGGTGGGTAAGTAAACCTACTAACATTCCACCAACTATGCATTTATGTGTGCTAAAGTTTCATTATGAAATATATGTAAAAAAGTAACAAAAATAAATGTGTATATAAACATGTATTATTAATTATTAAGAAATGTTAATTAATTTATTTATTAACAAGCATAAATGTATTGTATATATATATATATATATATATATATATATATATATATATATATATACATATACATATATATTTGCATGTTGATATAACAGCAATGTAACATTGCAATAATAGTAAAAATAATAATAAAAATGTAAAAAATGTAAAAAAATATATATATGTAAAAGTATATAGACAACCTCTTCTAACAGTTCAAATGGTGTAAACAAATACTGATAAACTTTTAGTACCAAAAAGTTACCAAAAAATTGTCGTTAGTGTTGCTAATGTTCTCTAATATACAAGACATCTGTTCTCATTACTTTCCTTATCTGTTAAGATTTTTCAATCTAAGAATACACATAATTGAACACATTTCATTAAGACCAGGGTATTGGCAGCAAGCATTCACTCTAAGTTGCCAAAGCAATTCTATTCTCTCCAATTTTAATGACTCAGAACCACCTCTTCCCATCATTAAATAACTGGTCAATAACTCTAAATTTGAATTCATGTCCCTCAAAGTCACTTATATGTCTAGCAAGTGCGTTTTCCATTTTCTTCTTACTTATGCAGTATGTGTGCTCATAAATACTCTCGCCCAACTTTCTATCAGTTTTACCTATATAGAAGGCTGGGCATGATGTGCATTTAGCCAGGTACACAACTAACTAATGAAGTAACGCTACTTAACGAAAAAGACTTGCACTCTTGGGTAAATAGAGTATGTTCGTTTACTGGAACACAACCAAATACTAACCAGGAAACTGCCCAAGAGGTAAGAGTGGATTTAGCCACAAAATTGTCTATTTTGGATGAGAAATTATGTAAACTAAGGAAAATGCAGCTAGAAATAGCGTACTTCAGAGAATCTATTTCTCTCAAGATTGTACCTAAGGGTCTCAGATCATGGCAGTACCCTACAGGGCTAACAGAAGGTACTAATTTTTACAAAGCCCTAATATCTTTGTTTGACAGGCACGGTTTAGAATTGTTGGAAGTGTTTTGCATTCACTACCAACAAACGGTGGACAGACTTATGGATGAAACAAATAAACTTGATGCAGAAATTAAGAGTGACATGTGTTTTTCTAGGTACCGCTTGACTATGCACAGTGGGAATGGCTAAAGGCTTGTGCTGAGGGAGAAGAAGGAAATCCCTGAGCCTCTTTTTTGATTCTGAGAAGTCTTGACTCTCCCAGTGAAAATGCTCCCTCAAAGTATGCAAGGTTTCTCCAAACGAATAATCCTCAGGAGGAGATGCAGATGGAATAGAATCCTCAGCATCAGAATCCTCATAGGGAGGTATAGATAATTCCTGATCAGAAGAGGAATCAGAAGAAACAGAAACCTGATCTGAAGATTCATAATCCGTGTCTTGCCTAGGCCTCTTATCTGGAGGGGGGTGGGTACCCCTGATCAAGGTAATAAGGTCTTCAGACATTTTGATTATCTGCTTTTTAGGCATAGAGGCCTGTGCACGTGGCTCATGCGTCGGTTCTTTAGTTTTAGAAGTTGCTTTTGTCTTTGGTTTTGCAGCTGTCGTCGGTTTGATATACAAATGTTGAGGTCTGAATACACCCTCAGAAGCCGGTGCCTGCTCAGCAGTACTGGACCCATCCGAGGGAGATACATCCGTCAGTCCAATACCTTGAGTATCTTGCGGCATGCCAGACTCCACGTTGGTGTCGGTAGAGGCCTGCGACTCGAAGGTAGTGGGTATCAGGGTCTGCGAAACCACCTGAGTACCGGCGAACCAGCGACTGACTTAGGGGAAGCTTTGTCGTCGGTTTTGGATCTCGACTGCCTTTCTCTGTCCTTTTCTTTGCGTTATGTACTCCGGTAGTCGGATTGCTATCTGAAATTTCTGGCTAGTTAAATCTGTTTCCAAAATACTTTGATGCAAAAATATACCGACGCTTAATAGTGCGTTGGTTAAATCTAGCACAAAACCGACAGCCAGGCAAGTTGTGATCAGGGCCTAGGCAAGGAATACAGTATAAATGGAAATCCTTATGAGGTATTTGCTTCCCACAAGTAATACAATTATTAACTTTTTCTGACATCGGTAAAAAGCAAGAAAAAAGTTTCCCCAATGGGGTACTTGGCTTTAGTGAAGACTTTGGATCTGCAACTCAAACTCGAATATTTCAGTAGTCGGCCGACCGGCACTTGCGAAATGCTTCTGCTTCGGGCACCGCGCGGCAAGAAAGACTAAAGAAAATGGCGTCGGCTGCATATTTTATACCCCTGACGACCTGACGTCATGGAAGAGAAGACAGCAACCGATGCAGGACCCAAGACTTTGGAATTTAGGCCAACTGAGGGCAACCTGCCAGCAGATTACCCTAAATGTAATGACTGCAACAGTGAAACACGAAGAACATCAGGCAGCCGACGCCATTACATCCGTTTTACTTGCCCCAAATGTCAGGAGCAACCAAAATAGGGAGCTAAGTTATGGTGGGGAAAACACCACCAGTAAAAAGTAAATACCAACACCAATACCCATGAAAGGGGTGAATAATAGCCATAGAGAGGAGAGAGAGAAAAAACAGGGGGCTGAATGGAGAGAAACCAGGACTGCAACAGTGAATACACTTGAACATCTACATTTATGGTAAGTGTACACAATTGTACTATGTTCTTAGTGTTTCACTGTTGCAGTCATCACAATTTGGTGGATTCCCAAAGCTGAAGAAGGGTGGAGGCAGTCAAGAAGAGTTAGGGCTGGCTAGTATGCCTTGCAGGACTGCTGTTGCAAAACCTGCCCTGGATTTGGAAAAGATAGGCAAGTGGCAATGCTTGGTGAAGGTGTGTACAGAACTCTAGGTAGCAGCTTCCAGGGTGTCCCTGGTAGGGACTCCCCAGAGAAATGCTGTAGAGGTAGATGTTGCCCTAGTGGAATGCGTTCCGACCCCCTGAGGAGTTGGTTTCCCATGGTGCTTGTAGCAGAAAAGTACAGTTTTGTACCTACCATAAATGTAGATGTCCGAACTGGATAGCATCTGCAGTCATAACAACTGAGTTGTCCTGTCGTCAGGCAGCCCTTCAGTCGGCCAGATTCCAAAGTCCGGGTCCGGCTTCGGCTGATGTCGCACTTCACCCGACGTCATCTCTGTTGGTCTTCGGGTATAAAGGCATCAGCCGACGCCATTTTCCTCAGTGTTTCTTGCCCCAGATGCCAGTAGCCCTCTTGAAGGCTAAAATTTAGATAGATGCCAATGTTTCCAAAAAAAATAGAGGTAAACACAAAAATAAGCATGTATGCACATATATACAAACAAATACACCATAAAAGACTCCCCCCCACCAGCTAGCTATTAGGAGGGTAAACACCCTTGGAGTACCACAGAGGGGAAGGAGGGAGGGTAATCCTGACTGCAGATGCTATCCAGTTCGGACATCTACATTTATGGTAGGTACAAAACTGTACTATGTCCTTCATGGATGCATCTGCAGTCATAACAACTGGGTAGAATACCATAGCCAACAAGGGGAGGAGGATAAAACTAGATTATGGTGTGTTTAGGATCCCTTGCAGTACAGCAGTGGCAAACCCTGCTCGGGATCTGGAATATAGAGGCAAATTATAATGCTTGGCAAATGTATGCACGGAGGTCCAAGTAGCCGCCTCAATAATGTCTTTGGTTGCCACTCCTCGTAAGAAGGCTGTGGTAGTGGCTGTTGCCCTTGTAGAATGAGGTCTTATGTTCTGTGGAATTGGTTTTCCATGGAAGGCATAACAGAATCGTATGCAATTTCCTATCCATTTGGAGATTGTCTGTTTGGAAATAGCTTTTCCTTCCCTTCCTGTTGCATAGGCTACAAAAAGTTGGTCAGTCTTTCTGCTACTTTTGTTCTGTCCAAGTAGTAGCGTAGCTGTCTATGTACATCCAAGGTATGCAATATTCTTTCCCCTCTGTTTTGTGGGTTGGGAAAGAAGGTAGGAAGGTGGATTGCCTGGTTTAAAGACACTCTGGATACCACCTTAGGCATAAATGTAGGATTAGTCCTCATGGACACTCTATCTTGGTGGAAGATTAGGAAGGGTTGCACTGCCATTAAGGCCTGTAGTTCTGAAACCCTCCTTGCTGAAGTAATTGCCAGTAGGAAAGCAGTTTTCCATGACAGGTGTTGTAGGTCTGCTGTTGCTGCTGGTTCAAAGGGTGATAGTGTCAATTTTTCTAGCACAAAGTTTAAGTCCCAAGCTGGTAATGGTGGTTTCCTTGGAGGTTTTACATTCTTGATTCCTCTGAGGAACTGCCTGAGCAAAGGGTGAGAAAAACAGGTGGATCAAAGCTGTATTCTGCTGAAATAGCTGATGCATGTATCTTGATGGAGGAGTAGGACAGGCCTGAATGAAGAAGTTCGGCTAGGTACTCCAGAATGTTAGGCATATCTATGTTTGACACATCTTTTCCTCTTTCAGTACTCCAAATGACAAACCTTTTCCATTTTCCAGCATAGTTTCTTCTTGTTGAAGGTCGGCGTGCTTCAAGAATAATGTCTCTGACTCTTTGGGAAAGTTCTGGATTAGCTGCTGCTATGTGATGTTCCATGCAGTCAGTTGCAACGTTTTTAGGTTTGGATGTATGATGCTGTAGTTGTTCTGAGTTAACATCAAAGGCATCAGGGGTATTGGCCACATATTGTTCCGAGACATGCTCCTCAGCAGTGGGTACCAGTGTTGTCTTGGCCAGTTTGGAGCTATCAGGATTATCCTTGGACGTTCTTCCTTGATTTTTAGTAATACCTTGTGTATCAAGGGAAGAGGTGGGAATGCATATGCTGTTAGGCCTTTCCAGCTGAAGGAGAGCGAATCCACTTTCCATGCTAGTGGGTGGAATGTCCTTGTGCAGAATTTTTGAGCTGGTGATTGGTAGGTGATGCAAATAGATCTATCTGAGGCATTCCCATTTCTTTGAGATGGTCTTGAAGATGTCCGGTGCAGCTTCCATTCGTGGGCATCCGATGTGGTTCTGCTTAATATGTCTGCTAGAGTATTCTCTTTTCCCGGTACAAATATTGCCTGTAACTGGATGTTGTAGCTGAGTGCCAGGGTCCACAGCTCCAAAGTCATTCTGCATACGGGGTATGAATGAGTGCCACCCTGTTTGTTGATGTACCACATGACTGTGGTGTTGTCTGTCCTTATCATCAACTGGCCCTCTTTGAGAAATGGTCTGAGCTTTTGGATTGCCAGTTTTACTGCCAGCATTTCTTTTAGGTTGATGTGCAGGTGAAGTTGATCCTGTGTCCACAATCCTTGCACGCGTTTGTCCAGCATGTGGGCCCCCCATCCTAGGTCTGAAGCGTCTGTTGTGATGGTCTGGCTTGCTTGACATCTGCGAAAGGGTAGCCCTGGGTTTGACTGGCATGCCTGAGCCCACCATAGGAACTCCTGTTTTAAGCATGGAATTAGTGGGATTTCTGTTTCTAGGCTGTGTCTGTGTTGAGACCATAAATTCTTTAGGTACCACTGTAGTTTTCTCATATGTAGTCTGGCAAGTGGAACCAAGATTATGCATGATGCCATGAAGCCCAAGGCCTGCAGTACTTTTCTTGCTGTTAACTTGTTCAGTTTTGTTAGTGCCAAGAAGTAAAGAGGGAGTTCTTTTTGTTTTCCTTTGTTAGGAATGCCATCTGTTTTACTGTGTCCAATTCCGCGCCCAAGAATGTCCTTGTTTGGGATGGTATCAGCCTTGACTTTTGTAGATTGACTGTGTATCCCAGTGCTTGCAGCAAGTAAATGACCCTTTGTAAATCTGTTGTCAGCTTGCTTTTGTTGTCCCCTTGTAGCAGGCAGTCGTCTAGGTATGGGTAAATTTGAATTCCTGTAGTCTGCAATGGGTGATTACTGATGCCAGGCATTTTGTGAATACTCTGGGCAGTAGATAAGCCAAAGGGCAATGCTGAGAATTGATAGTGCTCTGATCCTGCAAGAAATCTGAGGTATCTTCTGCAGATTGGTCGAATGGGGACGTGCAGGTATGCCTCCTTGAGATCTAGAGTTACCAGCCAACACTCCTTGCCCAGCATGGGAAGAAGTTACTGTAGGGTCAGCATTTTGAATTTTGGGACAATGATGTATGTATTTAAGGCGGACAGGTCGAGAATTGGTCTCCAACTTTTTTCCTTTCTTGGAACTAGGAATAGTCTGGAGTAGAACCGCTTTCCTTGCTCTGCTGTTGGCACTCTTTCCACAGCTCTCATGTTTGCTAACTGCATTATCTGTTGTAGAGCCTCTGTTTTTTGATTTGGCGGTAGATTTGGCATTCCTCTTTTGACTGGTAAAGTGTGGAAGTGGAACCGGTAACCTTGATCTATGGTCTGTAAAATCCACTTGTCTTTTGTTATGTAGTGCCAGTTCTTTGAAAATAAGGTTAAGTTTCCGCCTAGGGGAGCTGCTATTTGTTCCCTGGTAGGCGGATTTAGGGTTAAGTCACTGTGGTTGAGTTGATGTAGTGGCAGAGGTTGTGTCTGTGCCTCTGTTGTTACCTTGCCACTGTCGTCCTCTGTAGGCACCTCCCCTGGTTTGGTTTCTGCCTCTGGAACGTCTATTCCTGCCCCTTTGAGTTCTTGTGGAGTCAGGAAAGGACCAATTTTTGGCAGGCCAGTTCCTGCTAAACCTTGGGGGTTGAACCTGCAAGAAATCTTTGACCGTTTGAACAGATTTTGCCTTTTCTTCCATTTTCTTCATAACCTGCTGGGCAGGTGTACCAAACAAACTTGTCTTATCCATAGGAGCATCTAGCAACTTAGCTTTAACATGATCCGTAGAGCTTGCTCCTTTAGCCATGCATGCCTTCTTATCACTGTGCCAGTCATGGCTGATCTAAATGAAGCCTCCAGTGCATCATAGCCACATTTTAAGGAATGGTTACTAACCTGTTGTATGTTATTTACCATTTCTAATACATATTTCTTATCAAGAGATTCATCAGTGGTTAGCTTTTTAGTTAACTGATCAAGCATAAACTCTTGGTATTGTATCATGTGAAACTGACAATTTAAAGCTCTAGCTGAGAGAGTAGCTGAAATGTAGACCTTTTTGCCCCACCTGTCTAATGACCTTGCTTCCCTTTCTGAAGGAATAGGGTTTTTTGCTATGGTCGCGGCTACTGCCTTGGGACCCTGGGATATAGTTTCGGGGTCTGCAAGAGGGGCCTTGTAAAGGTGGTGATGAGTGTCTGGCACCCTGTAAAATCTGTCTGGTTTGGCAGGGGCTGGAGGTAAAGAATCTGGAGCGGAGCAGACATCATTAAAAGCATCATCCACCACAGAGAGAACAGGAGGTATAGCTAAGGGCCTGTGCTGTGGAAGGTGCAGAAAGGTCCTAAGTCTTTTCTGGAGTCTGAAAATCCTGTTGCTGCCATTGGAACTGCTCTCGCATGGCATGTAAGGTTTCCCCAAAGGAGAATTCTTCTGGTGGGGAAGCAGCTGGAATGGATTCTTCAGCATCAGAGTCTTCAAAATTGGAGAAAGGAGCCTCTGGCTGATCAGTTATGTCTGATTCATCGGCAGACTCATCAGAGGACACTGGCTCAGGGGCTCTGCCCTAGGTCTCTTCTCTGGGGCTGAGAGGCCCTGTCTGGGTGAGATTGAGATCCTCTAATTAATGAAATTAAATCTTCTGCCAGAGTAAGCATTTGAGAACTAGAGGAGGGCCTGGTTGTAGGGGTTTAACAGGCACTGTTTTAGTAGTCTTTGCTGCTTTAGCCCTGGCGAAGGCCTTAATGGACATGGCTGCTGGAGGCCTAGCAGCACCACGTGCTGGGGTAGAGACATCCAAGGGAATGGTGTCTGATAAGTCAGTGGCAACCACCGTAGTGGATAAAATTTCTGAGGCCGTTTCAAGAGTGGTAGCAGGGGCCTCAGTTGTAGAGATAGATTCAGCTGTACTTTGATCAGTTTTCTCGGTTTCGCCGAAACCGAGACACTCGCGTTTGCTTAACCATGGTTTCGCCGAAACCGCGGACATGAGTGTCGGTCTTTATCTTTGCGTTTTGGCAGATTGGGTAGTCGGAGGATCCGGCGGCATAATGTACGCAAAATCAGAACCGAAAAACTGTTCAGCAAACTCCGACCGACGCCTAAGCGTTGTCGGTTGAACGGGCACAGGCGAACAGGCTGCTACGTCGTGGGCTGGGCCTAAACGAGGCAGACAATAAGAGTGGAAATCTTTATGAGGTATTTGTTTCCCACAGGTTAAACAATTATTAACTTTTTCTGACATCGGCTGAGGCAAGAAAGAGTCCCCAACGGGTACTTAGCTTTAGAAGTCTTGAAGTAGTATTCGTAGAAGTAATCTCTGGATCCGACCGACCGGCACTTGCGAACAGCTTCTGCTTGGCGCCACGGCAAGAAAGACTGAGGAAAATGGCGTCGGCTGATGCCTTTATACCCGAAGACCAACAGAGATGACGTCGGGTGAAGTGCGACATCAGCCGAAGCCGGACCCGGACTTTGGAATCCGGCCGACTGAAGGGCTGCCTGACGACAGGACAACCCAGTTGTTATGACTGCAGATGCATCCATGAAGGACATCAGATGTAGTGTGCTATCCATTTGGAAATGGTTTTGAAATGGCCTTGCCCTCTGCCCCTGTTGCAAAGCTAACTAATAACTGGTCAGATTTTCTGAAGGGCTTAGTCCCAATCAAGGTAGAATCTGAGCTGTCTGTGCACGTCCAAGGAATGCAGGATCCTTTCCCCTTTATTTTGAGGATTAGGGAAGAAAGCTGGCAAATGGATGGAATGGTTGAGAGCCACACTGGACATCACTTTAGGCATAAAGGCAGGGTTAGTCCTGAAGGAAACCCTGTCAGCATGGAAAACAATGAAGGGTTCCACAGCCATAAGTGTTTGCAGCTCGGACACTCTTCTAGCTGAAGTGATGGCTAGAAGCAAGGCTGTTTTCCAAGAGAGGAATTTTAACTCAGCTGACAAAGCAAGTTCAAAGGGGGGAATCATGAGCTTTTCCAGTACAAAGTTAAGGACCCAAGCAGGGGTGGGTGCTCTCTTTGGTGGCCTTAAGTTGTCTGCCCCTCTCAGGAACTGTTTGATAAGAGGGTGCAAGAGGTTGCAAGAAGAGAGGTGGCTCAGTGCTTTAATGAGCAGAAATGGCTGAGGCATGTATCTTAATGGAGGAGGAGGACAGTCCTTTGTGGCGTAGATCTGCTAAGTAATCCAGGATTAGAGGCAGGGAGGGAAGAGTTGTGTTCTCTCCTTTAGATTGACTCCAGGAGCAGAACCTTTTCCTCTTATCAGCATAGGATTTTCTTGTACTCGGTCTTCTGGCTTCAAAAATGACATCCAGCACCTGTTTGCTTAGGGTTGCTGGGGGAGAAATCAAGGAATAAGCCAGGCTACAAGAATTAGGGTTTGTAGTTGTGGATGCAAAATCTGTCTTTCCTGCTGAGAGAGTAGGGTTGGGTTCTGGTGTAGGTGCCAGGGTGGCACCGCTGACAGGCTGCGCAGAAGTGGGTACCAGTGCTGATGTAGCTAGTCTGGGGCAATCAGAATTGTCCTTGGTCTGTCCTGTCTTATCTTGAGTAATACTCTTGAGAGAAGGGGCAGAGGGGGAAAGGCATAGATCGAGAGATTTACCCACTGAAAAGATAGGGCAGCCACTTTCCAGGCCCTGCTGTAAGGATTCCTGGTGTAGGATTTGCTGAGCTGGTGGTTGTAGGGGAAGGCAAAGAGATCCATCTCTGCGGTCCCCCATTTCTGAATCAGGAGGTTAAAGGTGCTGGGCTCCAATTGCCACTCGTGTGGTTTTAGGAGATTATTATTTAAGTCGTCTGCCACTGAATTTGTCTGCCAGGCAGGAACTGAGCTTGCAGATGGACTTGCATGTCCAAGGCCGTGTGCCACAGGCCATGGCTAACCTGGAGAGTGGGTTCCCCCCCTGCTTGTTGATGTACCACATAACTGTAGTGGTGTCTGTTTTTATTAGCAATTTTAATCAAGGTAATGACAATAGACTTAATTTTGAAGAACCTAATATGGAGAATAATGTGAATGAAAAGTACTATCATGTAGAGGAGGACCAGGACTATGATCAGGCCCTATCCACCCCTACGTAGATCTGAGAGGCTGATGAACAAGCAGGGTCCGCAGCAGACAAAGTTTCAGGGGGGGGGGGGGATTCTACTGAATACCCATCCCACCATAACTTGTAACAATGAGATTGTAGTGGAAGGAATCAAAAAAACAATTTCTCCATCTACAATTTCAGTGATATAGCTATAGAAAAGGAACATTTTGGGCTATTTTCTAAGGGATTGAAATTTATCCCATACAAAAGAGGGGATATTAATAAAATCTTACTAGACATTAAAATGTTCTTGAGAAAAGTTAATTTGAGTATCATGTTGCCTGGGGTTAAGATAAACAAAAACACTGAATTTAAATGGAAGAGTGTTTATATCCCACCCCTATACCCCCAGTTAAAAAATTTACAACTGAACCAAAAGGTAGCGTTCCGTATACTTGTATTGTCCAAATGGCGAAGTCCAGAACGCTACAATACGCCAATAACCTCACGAATAAATGATGTGTTCCATAAGACCACTGGCAAAAAAACTGGTAAAGGAGTCATAAAATCTGTTTTATTCCATAAAGTAAAGCGCTTTCATTCACTAAACCGTGAGCTTCCTCAGTACCTGAGGAAGCTCACGGTTTAATGAGTGAAAGCGCTTTACTTTATGGAATAAAACAGTTAAAAAATTTGGAAAAAGTAATGGAGAAAGAGGTGAGAACAGAACAGTCCAATATAGGACATAAGGTAAACCTAAGTAAGAAAGAAAAGGAACTAATGTATGAAATTAAGGAAAATAACAACATTAGAGTCATGAAACTAGATAAAGGGGGTGGAGTTGTAATCATGGATAATATAATATATGAAAGTAAAATTAATACAATATTATGGGATGAAACAAGATACTCCAATGTCTCACTAAATGAGGTAAATATAGCCTATAGTAAAATAGATATAAGTTTAAAGGATATGTTACAGGAAGAACTTATAAATTATGACACTTTTATGTATCTGAAGGTCGACAAACCAAGAACACCTTCAATATTTGGTATACCTAAGATACATAATGTGAAAGTGACCCTCCCCTTAGACCAATCGTATCAGCCGAAGGATCAAAAACCTATTCTTTAGCTAAATACGTAGATAAAAAAATAAAGAATTTATGGTTAAGCAGGAAAACTATATTAAGAGACTCCTGGGACCTCTTAAGTGATATCTCCGATGATTTACACCATGATAATTTACTTTTTATTACTATTGACATTATAGATTTTCCTCCATCCCTTATAATAATGGTATGGAAATGCTAGAAGAGATCGTCTATGAAAAAGTACAGTTTTGTACCTACCATAAATGTAGATGTCCGATAGGTATGCATCTGCAGTCGTAACATATGGGTTGTCCTGCCTCAGGCAGCCCTTCGGTCGGCCGGATTCCAAAGTCTGGGTCTGGCCTCGGCTGATGTCGCACTTTCCCCGACATCAGAGCGTCTGGGGTATAAAAGCATCAGCCGACGCCATTTCCCTCAGTTTTTCTTGCCCCAGATGCCAGGTGTCCTCTAGGAAGGCTAAATTTGGATAAATGCTGAAATGTTCCAAACATTTGCAAATTATATACATGTATAAACAAACAAATACACTATAATAGATTCCCCCAGCTAGCTGAAAGAGGGGTAAGTACCCCTAGGAATACCACAGAGGGGAAGGAGGGTGGGTAATCCTGACTGCAGATGCATACCTATCGGACATCTACATTTCTGGTAGGTACAAAACTGTACTATGTCCTTCAAGGATGCATCTGCAGTCATAACATATGGGTAGAATACCATAGCCAATCTGGGGGAGGAGGTACTAAGAGAAGGATGGTGTAGTTAAGATCCCCTGCAGCACTGCAGTTGCAAACCCTGCTCGGGATCTGGAGTATAAAGGTAGATTGTAATGCTTGGCAAATGTATGCACGGAGCTCCAAGTAGCAGCTTCTAAAATGTCCTTGGTAGCCACCCCTCGTAGGAAAGCTGTAGTGGTGGCTGTGGCCCTTGTGGAGTGAGGCCTGATATTTTCAGGAACTGTCTTTCCATGAAAGGAGTAACAAAAGCAAATGCAATTTCCTATCCATTTTGAAATTGTCTGTTTGGAAATTGCTCTTCCTTGTACCCCAGTTGCATATGCTACAAAAAGTTGGTCAGTTTTTCTGCTAGTTTTCGTTCTGTCCAAATAGTAGCGTAGTTGTCTGTGTATATCCAAGGTGTGCAAAAGTTTTTCCCCTTTGTTCTGTGGGTTAGGGAAGAGCGTAGGCAATTGAATAGCTTGGTTCAAGGATACCCTAGATACCACCTTTGGCATGAAAGTAGGATTGGTTCTTAGTGACACTCTATCCTGGTGAAAAATAAGAAAAGGCTGCACTACCATTAATGCTTGTAACTCAGATACTCTTCTTGCTGAAGTGATTGCCAGAAGGAATGCAGTTTTCCAAGATAAAAACTGTAGGTCTGTTGATGCTGCTGGTTCAAAAGGAGGTAGAGTCTGTTTTTCCAGCACAAAATTGAGATCCCATGCAGGTAGAGGGGGTCTTCTTGGAGGTTTAACATTTTTGATCCCTCTCAAAAATTGCCTGAGAAGAGGGTGTGAGAAGATAGGTGGATCCATATTGTATTCTGCTGAAATTGCTGAAGCATGAATCTTAATGGAAGAATAAGACAGGCCATTGTGGAACAATTCTGCTAAGTATTCTAGGATGTGTGCTAGGTTTGCCACTGTGACATCTGTGCCCTTTGATGTGCTCCAAATGAGAAATCTCTTCCATTTAGCTGAGTATGTCTTCCTTGTGGAAGGTCTGCGAGCCTCCAGGATAATGTCCTTCACCCTCTGAGATAAAACAGTTGGTTTGGGATTTAAGGAATTTTCCAGGCAGTTAGCTGCAATGTTTTCAAGTTGGGATGCAGGGTCTTGAAATTGTTCTGCGTTAGAAGAAGAGGCCATAGGGGAAGAGGCCATGAATTTGCCTGAGACATGCTTCTCAGTAGTGGGTACCAGTGTTGTCTTGGCCAGTCCAGAGCTATTAGTATCACTTTTGGCTGTTCCTCCCTGATCTTCAGTAGAACCTTGTACATCAATGGGAGAGGTGGAAAGGCATATACTTTTAGGGCATTCCAGCTGAAAGAGTCCACCCTCCATGCTTGTGGGTGGTATGTCCTTGAGCAGAATGTCTTCAGTTGGTGGTTGAGTGGGGAGGCGAACAGATCTATCTCCGGCATTCCCCATGTCTTTGTTATGAGTTTGAAGATGTCTGGATGCAGCATCCATTCGTGTGCATCCATGGTAGTTCTGCTTAAGCTGTCTGCTAGTGCATTTTCTTTTCCTGGTACGAATTTGGCCTGCAGCTGGATATTGAGATTCAGGCATAGATTCCACAGATTCATAGCCATCCGGCATAGAGGGTAGGAATGTGTGCCTCCCTGTTTGTTTATGTACCACATGACCGTGGTGTTGTCTGTCCTTATTAACAGATGTCCTTGTTGGAGGAAGGGTCTGAATGCCTCGATTGCATGCCTAACTGCCAGCATTTCCTTTTGGTTTATGGGCATGCTTAGCTGCCCTTGAGGCCATAGGCCTTGGATACATTTGTCCTCCATGTGTGCTCCCCATCCTCGGTCTGAGGCGTCCGTGGTGATGGTCTGCCTTGTTTTTGGTTTGTTGAAAGGCAACTCTCTGTTGGACTGGCAGGCCTGAGCCCACCACAGGAATTCCTTTTGAAGGCATGGAATGATTGGTATCATGGTTTCTAGATTGTGACTGTGTTGAGACCATACACTCCTTAGGTACCATTGTAATTTCCTCATATGCAGCCTGGCATGTGGGATTAAAATTATGCAGGATGCCATGTAACCCAGGGCCTGCAGGACTTTCCTTGCAGTAAGCTGAGTTTGTCTTGTCAGAATCATGAAGTAATCTGGAAGTTGTTTTTGTTTTTCTTCTGTGAGAAAAGCCATCTGGGTGATTGTGTCCAGATCTGCACCCAAAAAGGTCATCCTTTGGGATGGTACTAGTCTTGACTTTTGGATGTTGACTGTGTATCCCAAGGTCTGTAGCAGGTGTATGGCATAGGCCAAGTCCTTTAACAATTTTTTCTTGTTGTCCGCTTGTATTAGGCAGTCATCCAGGTATGGGTAAATTTGAATTCCCTGAAGTCTGCAATGTGCAATTACTGATGCCAGGCATTTCGTGAATACTCTGGGCGCAGTAGATAAGCCAAAGGGCAATGCTGAGAATTGATAATGCTCTGATCCTGCAAGAAATCTGAGGTGTCTTCTGCAATCTGGTCGGATAGGGACGTGCAGGTATGCCTCCTTGAGATCTAGAGTCACCAGCCAAGACTCCTTGCCCAACATGGGAAGAAGTTGCTGTAGGGTCAGCATTTTGAATTTTGGCACAATGAGATAAGTGTTCAGTGCGGACAGGTCGAGAATAGGCCTCCATTGGTTTTCTTTTCTTGGTACAAGGAATAGTCTGGAGTAAAATCCTTGGCCTTGTTCTGTACATGGTACCCTTTCTATAGCTTTCATCTGAAGTAAATTGCTGATTTGTCTTAAAGCCTCTGCCTTCTGGTTTGGTGGAAGGTTTGGCATTCTGCTTCTTTTTGGCAAAGTGTGGAAGTGAAACCTGTATCCTTTGTCTATTTATTTGCAATTGTCCATGTATCCTTTGTAATGCAATGCCAGTTTTTTGAGAATAAAGCCAGCTTTCCGCCCAAGGGTGCTTCCAGTCGATCCCTGGTAGGCGGAATCAGAGTCAAGTCATTGGGTCTGTCCTGTAGTAGTGGTTGTAGTTGCAACTGTTGCACTACTCCTCTGGTTGGCAGGCTGCCACTGACGGCCTCTGTAGGGGCCCTTCGATTGACCTCTGCCTCTAGGGCGCCTGTTCCTGCCTCTCTGTGCTCTGGACGAGTCTGGAAAGGACCAATTCTTTGTAGGCCAGTTTCTACTGAACCTTGGTGGTTGAATTTGCAGGAAATCTTTAACTGTTTGCACAGATTTTGCTTTTTCTTCAACCTTTTTTAGAATCTCCTGTGCAGGGGAGCCAAATAAATTTTGTTTCTCCATTGGAGCATCGAGGAGTTTAGCTTTGACATGGTCTGGCAAAGATTGCTCCTTCAGCCAGGCATGCCTACGAATAACTGCCCCAGTCATAGCTGATCTAAATGAAGCCTCCAGTGCATCATAGCCACATTTTAAAAAATGATTACTAACCTGTTGTGAGTTATGCACCAAATCCTGAATGGATTTACGGTCTAAGGGTTCAGGAGAAGAAAGTTTCTTATTCAATTGATCTAACAAAAATTCTTGGTACTGTATCATATGGAATTGACAGTTTAATGCCCTGGCAGAAAGAGTAGCAGATGTATAAACCTTTTTTCCCCATCTCTCTAAAGCTCTAGACTCTCTTTCAGAGGGTAGGGGATTTTTGGCAGTAGCAGCTGCAACCCCTTTAGGGCCCTGAGAAATAGTTTCTGGGTCTGCAGCATGGGCTTTATACAGATGGAAATGAGAATCCGGGACCCTGTAATATCTGTCAGGTTTGGCAGGGGCCGGAGGAAGAGAATCAGGGGCTGTACTGACATCATTGTACACATCATCAATTACATTTAGAACAGGAGGTATAGCTAAGGGCCTATGCTGAGGCAAATGCAAAAGGTCCTTAATCTTTTCTAGAATCAGAGAAATCCTGACCTTGCCATTGAAAGTGCTCTCTCATGGAGTGTAAAGTCTCCCCAAAGGAAAATTCTTCAGGAGGGGAGGCCGAAGGGATAGATTCCTCTGCATCTGAATCCTCATAAGGCGAGTAAGCCCCTTCCTGGTGGTCTGACAAATCAGATCCATCCGTGGAATAATCTGAGGAGTGAGGTTCAGAGGGGTCAGTCCTGGGCCTTTTGTCTGGAGGAGGTTGAGAGGCCCTGTCTGGGTGAGGTTGTGAACCCCTAATTAAGGAGATAAGGTCCTCAGCAAGGCTGAAGATCTGTGAACTAGAGGAAGGCCTCTGGGATGTAGATTTGGCAGGCAAAGCTTTTGAAAGTTTGGCAGCTTTAGCCCTGGAGAAGGCCTTAATAGACATAGAAGCTGGGGGCCTAGCTGCCCCACATGCAGGGGTAAAAATGTCCAAAGGTATGGTGTCAGACAATTCCTGAACACTAGCTTCGGTAGGGAGTTCTGAAGCCGACTCTGCCGGGGCCTCTCGGGCCTTGGTGGTCGGAGGTATGGTTTCAGTTGAAGGAATAGTCGTGGACTCGGTTTCGGCCGAAACCGAGACACTCGCGGTAGGCCTAGCTGTGGTTTCAGCCGAAACCGCGGGCCGTGAGTGTCGGTCCTTTTCCTTGCGTTTTTTGACCATATGCGAAGTCGGAGTCTCCGATGGCATTTTATAAGAAAAAGCGGCTCCAAAAAATTCCTCTGCAAACTCCAACCGACGTCTAAGAGTTCGTCGGTTGAAGGAGGCACAGGCTAAACAGGCTGATACGTCGTGGTCTGGGCCTAAGCAAGGAAGGCAGTAAGAATGGAAATCCTTATGAGGTATTTGTTTCCCACAAGTTAAACAATTATTTACTTTGTCTGACATCGGCTGAGGCAAGAAAGAGTCCCCAACGGGGTACTTAGCTGTTTTCGAAGTCTTCGTTAGCTGAAATCTCTGGATCTGACCGACTGGCACTTGCGAACAGCTTCTGCTTCGGGCACCGTGCGACAAGAAAGACTGAGGAAAATAGCATCGGCTGATGCTTTTATACCCCAGACGCTCTGACGTCGGGGAAAGTGCGACATCAGCCGAGGCCAGACCCAGACTTTGGAATCCGGCCGACCGAAGGGCTGCCTGAGGCAGGACAACCCATATGTTATGACTGCAGATGCATCCTTGAAGGACATCCAGACATTAACTCAGAATGAAAAATTGGTAAATATTTGGTTAATGGACTTAATCTTGAAAAATAATTTCCTATATTTTAATGGGGAATTTTTTCAACAGACTCAGGGGGTAGCAATGGGAGCTGCCTGTGCCCCAACTTATGCTAATTTGGTTCTGGCAAAGTGGGAGGAGAAATATTTATTAAACTCTGAGTTTAAAACCTGCTGGACATTATACCAAAGGTTTTTGGATGATATAGTCCTTTTTTGGACAGCGGAACTAGAGAAATTTGAAGAATTTATGACATATATGAGTAGTACAACTAACTTTTTGACGTTTACATATAAAATTTCTGATACCAGTTTACAATATTTTGACATAGAAGTATATAAGGTGGGGACAAAATTTGAAACTAAGATATTTAGAAAACCTACTTTCTGTAACTCATTTTTACACTTTAAGAGCGAACATCCCATGCATTGCAAGAAAAATATAGTAAAGGGGCAATTTGTAAGGGGATGTCACATGACTAGTTCTGATAACGATTTTTTAAGTGTGTGTGAGTTACTGGAAAAGATGTTTCTTGAGAGAGGCTACCCTCTGAATTTTATTAAGCAAATGAGGGGTGAAGTAGAAAAAGGAAGAAGTAGTAAATTTAAACCCACTCAAAAATGTAAGGAATTTAATAAGGAGATTAAAAATAATAAGGAAAACAATGAGGATGAATTTCAACAGGTTTTAATACTAGAATATAATATTTTAAATAGTAATATTAAAAAAATTTCCTAAAGAAATGGGAGAGGTTTGCTTCCCTTTCAGATTTACAGAAACTGCAGTGGTGGTTGCTGCGATAGCGTTGTCGCCTCATAGCAAGACGTTGTCCCGTTCGATTCTCAGCTAGACAGTCTTCTGTGTGGAGGCATACATGAATGGGGCGTGCCTTCATTGAAGGTTGTGCGTCAGGGCTGGTAACCCGGTACGTAAAAATCCACTACCAATCATTAGCGGACCGGAGTTCCACTGTGGCGACCCCTAACCGGGAAAAGCCGAAAGACACAAACAATCACAGATTTCACAGAAAGTGGTGTACAAGAACTCACAGTGTATCAGAACTATTTTAGAAAATAAATATAAAGTTAACTCCAATAGGAATAGGATAGGTACATATAAATGTGGTCACTGCAACCAATGCACATATATCTTGAACACAGATATCACCTTGAATGTAGGAATAAATGGATTAATAGTTCTGATTACTACAACTGTGAATCTAAGGGAATTATTTATTTGGCTACGTGTAGAGTATGTAGGTCCTTCTATGTCGGAAAGAGAGAGAGAATCTTAAAAAGAAGGATCTACGAACATATTTATGAAATATCAGTGGAAAAGGATACTAATGCCCTTTTCAGACATGCTAAAGTATGCCTTGACTCTAAATTCAGCTTTATGGTTTTGGAACAAATCAAAAATGACATTGGGGGGGGGGGGCATGAGAGGAAAAGGTAGAATTTAGAGAGTTATGGTGGCAAGTAACTTTGGAAGCTGGAAACCTCCCTGGTTTGAATGATTACATTTCCATTCTTCCATTATTAAAATTAAGGTCTGCTAAGCTTTGATAGACCAGGACCTGTAAATAAAAACAGCCACTAGATGGCATGACTCTCCCACTGTTATAAATCTACTCTGCACGGTTTAATTATTTTTTTAAACATTTATATGTGGTTTTATGATATATTCATGTAAATTATTTATGAGATTTTATAGATATTTTAAATGAACAAATACATGCATTAATATTAAGGTTCTATCTATTTTAACATTTTAAATTTTTAATATAAAAGGTGTTTGAAATTACTATTCAATTTTCTTAAGCTGTGAAATCATTGGTGGTTTCAAATGAAAAGTCAGCTCCTTATAGGCTTTTTAATTATCTAATTACTTGATTTTACATAAATAATAGGTGGTATTGAATACACTGGTCATCTGATGACGTCTACGTTAAAAGAGACAAAAACGTTTGATATTGTGGTGAAGGCTTTCATGTTTTATGTGTATTGCGAGTTATTTGGTCCGTTTTCGTGTATATGTGGATTTGAATAAAACTTTCTAACTGTGGTCCACTCTATGCTCCATTTTTCTGCACCTTGGTACAGTTTATTGGTTTGTTTTGTGCAGACTCTCAATTTTTGGTTTATTAGCAATTGTCCTGGAAAGACAAGGGGTCTGAAAGCTGTCAGGGCATTCTGCACAGCTAACATCTCTTTTTGGCTGATGTGCAGAAGAATTTGACTTGGGCTCCAGTGGCCCTGAAGGCATTTGCTGTCCATGTGTGCTCCCCAAGCATACTCTGATGTGTCTGTGGTTAGGGTCTGGGTGGTGTGGGGTTGAGAAAAGGGCAGTCCCTTGTTGTGGTTGTATGCTTCTGCCCACCAAAAGAACTCTGTCCTTAGACAGGGTACGATAGGAATGACTGTTTCCAGGTCCTGAGAATGTTAGCACCAGGTCCTGAAAATGTTAGCACCAAAGACTTTTTAAGTACCATTGAAGTTTCCTCATACGTAGCCTTGCATATGGAATTAGCAGCATAAATGAGGCCATGAACCCTACGGCCTGCAGTATTTTTCTTGCAGATAGCTGGGTTCTGGTGGCCATTTGTCTGAAGTAGGCTGTCAGGTAGACTTGTTTTTCTGAAGTGAGGAATGCCATCTGGGATGTAGTGTCCAAGTTTGCACCCAGGAATACAATTTTTTGACTGGGTACCAGTTTTGATTTATTTTCTCTGATGGTGCCCCCCCCAGGAAGTGAGATGATGTTTCACAAATGTCAGGTGCTAAAACAGCAATTCCTGACTGTCTGCCTGAATCAGGCAGTTGTTCAAGTACGGGTAAATTTGGATATTTCTCTGCCTGCAGTATGCAATGCCTGGAGCCTGGCATTCTGTGAAAACTCTGGGTGCAGAGAACTGATAATGCCCTGAAACATAGATACTTCCTGCATGACTCCATTACGGGGATGTGCAGATAGGCTTCTTTTAAGTCTAGGGTGACTAACCAGGCATCCTTGGCTAGCATAGGAAGAAGCTGTTGCAGGGTAAGCATTTTGAATTTTGATACCACTAGGAAGGTGTTGAGAATTGAAAGATCCAGGATTGGGCACCAAGAGCCCTCCTTCCTGGATACCAGGAAGAGTCTGGAGTAGAATCCTTGACCCCTCTCTGTTCTACTGGAACAGGCTGAATAGCTAGGATATTGAGCAGGGAAGCTACTTGGCTTTGAGCCTCTGCCCACTGCTTTGGAGGAAGGCCTGAAAACCCGCTTGGGGTTAGCAGTGAATGGAAATAAAATTTGTACCCATGGGATACAATGTTGAAGACCCACCGGTCCTGTGTGATGGACATCCATTTTTTTGTATGAAGGGCAGGTTTTCCTCCTAGTGGCACAAGCAATTGGGCAGGGCTGGGGAGTGGAGTAAGGAAGTCATTGTGAGTTTTTTTCAGTAAAGAGGTGGCTTACCACTCCCTGCTTTAGGTGTGGGGGCAATCTATTGTTTAGATCTCTGCATACTATGAGACTGTAGTTTGGGCGGTCTGTTTCTCCTGGGTCTGGTTTGAGTGGGGGCTGGAAAGGACCAGTGTTTGGAAAGGCAATTCCTACTGAATCTAGGGGGTTGCACTTGTAAGAATTCATTAACAGTCTGTATAGATTTAGCTTTTTCTTCCGTCTTTTGAAGAACCTCTTCTGCTTTGGTGCCAAACAAACTGTCCTTGCTCAAAGGAGCATCTAGTAACTTTGATTTGACATGGTCTGGCAAGATCTGCTCTTTGAGCCAAACATGTCTTCTCAGTACAGAGCCAGTGACTACTGCCCAGCAAGATGCTTCTAGGGACTCAAAGCCACAATGCAAAGTATGCTTGCTGACTTGGCTTGCAGAGTGCATAAGCTCCTGCAATTCTTTACTTTCTGCACAGTCTGTAAAGGATGCCACTTTTTATTAAGTTCCATAATATGTTGCTGGTACTTCAGCATGTGAAACTGACAACTCAATACCTTAATAGCAAGAGTTGCAGATGTATATACCCTTCTTACCCCAACTGTCCAAAGCTCTGGAATATCTGTCCAAAGGGGTGGGATTCTTGGCTGTAGTTGCCTTGATACCTTTAGGCCCCTGGGAAATGATCTCTTGGTCAGCAGTAGGATTCTTGAAAATAAATTTGTGAGTGTCAGGTACTCTGTAGTACCTGTCTGGTTTCCTAGGGGCAGGAGGTAAAGTGTCAGGAGTAAGACTGGATTCCATAAAAACATCAACAAAATCCAGGACGGGCTATTACTAAAGTCCTGTGCTGAGGCAACTCTAGGAATTCTCTGAGTCTCTTTTTGGACTGAGGATAGTCTGTGCATCTCCACTTCATCCATTCGTATAGTGGAATAATACCTTCCATCACTTAACATCTGTGACATGGTTTCCTCATACTGAACACATTGAGAAATGACGACAAAATAGTCATTAGACCTGCAGACAAGGGGGGACCGGTGGTGGTGCTTGATAGAATTCAGTATGAGGAAACCATGTCACAGATGTTGTGATCGTTGGTACTACTCCACTATACACATGGACGAAGTGGAGACGCACATTAGGAGGATATTTCATATGCTAGAGGATTTACTTATGAGCAGAATGATAGAATATGATCTCTATATATTCTTTACTGTAACACATCCACTGATCCTTGTTATCCAAGGACTACCCAAGGTCCATAAAGATTCTTTTAATCCCACTATGGGACCCACTGCAGCAGGGAGAGGATGGGTCACTGAGCCACTGTCCTTGTATATAGAGAAGCAGCTAAGACCTATAGTGGACATATTGTCACATATTTTGAGAGATACCAAACAATTCTTACTGGATTTATACAGGAGAGTGATCATGCTACCATCAGGTTTGAATTTAATCCTTGTGACATTAGACGTCCAGTCACTGTTTACAGTTATACCTAACCAAGATGGGGTAGAAAGTATACACAGATGTTTAAGAGGAAATAGTAATTATACCCTTTCACAAATTGATATGATTTGTGCTTTACTTGAGGTTGTATTAGAAAATAACATCTTTATGTTCAATGACGTAATATACCTCCAGAAGGATGGTGTAGCTATGGGCACTTCTTGTGCCAACAGCTACGCCAACCTGGTCATGGCAGATTGGGAGAAAGAAAAGTTATTTGCCTTGGATAGTTTCACTAAGCATGTGGTCTTTTATAGACGTTTTGTGGACGACCTGTTTCTTTTGTGGACAGGTTCAGACGTTGAATTGCAAGGTTTCTATGATGAAATTAACTCAATGACACATTATTTGAATTTTACGATGGAGAAATCTGACCAGTGGATATCCTTTTTAGATGCATATATAGAGAAGTTACCGAACAGGCTACTCAACAATGGAGTTTATAGGAAGCCTTGTTATAAGAACTCCCTTCTTCATAGGGGGAGTATGCATCCCAGTTATGTTTTTAATAACATAGTGAAGGGGCAGGCCATACATGCATCATGTTTGAACCCAACACAGACAGGGTTTAAGAGGGAACTATCCCATCTATGTGAAAGGTTAGCAGACAGGTCTTATAGTCTGACAGAGATTAATGCAGGTATTGAGAGGACCCAGTTGTTGAGAGACAATGTTGCACAACCTTATTTTTCAGACAGGAGTGATTCCACCTGTCTTGGTACAACAGAGCGTCCAACCACTTGGAAATCTACAGTCAGAGTATCCCTTAACTACACACAGGACATTGGCCCAGTTAAAAATGTCTTTCATAGGCATTGGGGAGTCTTAATGGTGGATCCTGAGTTAAAGGGACTAGTAGGTACTGAACCTAATTTTGTCTACAGGAATAAGATGAATTTACAGAGACTATTATGCTATCCTAGAGGTTTCAATTGTCTGAATGAGATTTACTCATCTATAGGTACGCAACCATGTAACAAATGTAATGTTTGTGAATTTGTGTAGAATCTCATTTCACACATCCCATCACCCTACACCGGTTTGATTTTAGAGTAACTGCTACTTGTAATACACAATGTGGTTTATCTGGCTAAGTGCATAGCCTGCACTGCGTTTTCTGTAGGAAAAACTGATAGACGCCTAAGGGACAGGATTAGGGAACACCTATACTATATACGTATACAATCTCCTAATAGTGCACTCTCTAAGCATGTCTCACACACTAATGACCAGCATAGTTTCAAATTCCAGGTCCTACAAGTGAACATACCCAGTACCAGAGGTGGAGACATTAGAAATTACACAGAGAGAATAGAAGTTGACTGGATCAACCAGCTAAGGGCAGACCAGAACCCAGGTCTTAATGATAAAGTCTCCATTAAGCCAGCTTTGAAAAATAGAAGATTGACTGTCAAATGACACAATTTATATTGTTATAACTAATGTCCCTTTCTGAGGAGATTTTATGTTGAACTTACACATGTTCTTTTATACATTTTAAATTACATAAAACTTAAACATATTCAAATATATTTTTTATAAACTGAAATATTTTTCAAAAACTGCGTTATTTTTTGTAAGTCGAATTCAAGTATGTAGTCTTACTTATGTTTACATTTTATATTTATGAATGCATTTATGTATGTTTTTATTTCCATTTTTAGGGCATGTTTATGAGATGACTTTTTTTCGGTTTTGTTTTTAAATAGATTAATTGTAGGAAGTGATGTCATATTTAAGTGGCTATATATTCGTGTCCCCTTTTTTGTATGTATTAAAGGTCTGAGGAAGCCCAACAGGGTGAAAGCGCTAACCTAACTCTGCACAATAAATCTTTAATTTCAAACTTCGTCCATTGGATTTATTGCAGTTTACTACTTGGAATTGTTTTCATCTGAGAACTTTATTTACACCCACAGCCTTGGAATGTCTCTGAGCTTTCTGTTAGGGTGATATTCTTATTTTTTCAAAAAAAAAAAAAAAAGTAAATGCTGCTTGCTCTGTGAAACTGTGAAGTCTATTTTGCTACTACTTAATAAAAAAAAAAAAGAATATAGCAACATAAAAAAAAAAGACGATACATCATAAAATGCAAACCACTGTGAAAGGCCAAGTGAATTTTTATTATACAATACTGATGACCCTTCAAAGAATGTATACATGTTCAAATACTTCCCAAAGAGCTGCACCAATATACTTAAATTCTATCAAAGTAAAAAAAAAAAATACCACATTACCTTTCTCTGTTTGTGTCGTGCTCGTTTGGCTGCCCGAGATGTGCTGATAGGTTTGGCCTCAGAACTATTTATGAACTGTAATAAATCTTCTACTTTCCGATTGTCAACTACACTGTCTCTATCTGACACTGGTTGATCATCCTTCTTTGGCTGTTCTTCTTTTCTCTTTGTAAGGCGCAAACGCAGCTTCTCCCGCATTTCTGCATAATTTCTACTAGTTGGTGCAGCAGGTGGCTAATGAAAAATGAAACATTTTTATTACACCTCCATAAAATGCATCAACTTTTCACTGACAAAAAGTAACCACACAATAAAATTGTCTTTGTACAGTTACTTAAGAGCGTAAACACAAAACGCATGTTTAAATAACGACCTGACACAATAGCTCATCCAGTTTGTCCGTTATCCTACCAGATATACTTTTTTTTTTGTTAACCAATAGCTTATTCTTCCCTACATTCAGACATAAGAGCTCTGATCATCTTCGCATGCACTTCTAAATTCCATTAGTACTTCCAATTTTGCAATATACGCAGCAACACTACTTACTACTTTTATCTACTATAAACACTTTCTGATATTAACACTGAGCCCTCCCCTCCTTCCTCTGTATTCAATGTGTGCTCCTTTTTTCTTACATATTCTTCTACACCTGAAAGCAAATAAACCTTTCAGACTTGCAATTCTCTTGACACTACCTAAACATTTTCTACATCTGAAAGATTGCATCCCTTTCAGACTTTCAATTTTCTTCAGAGTATGTAAATATTACTATCACATTAGCTTCTTTCCAGAGTAAGATGAATGTTCACTTTTCACATATTTTTGGTGAAGCCCCTGCAACAATGTTTTTGCTGTCCACTTCTGCATATCCTATCTTCTCTACCAATATCTTTGCAAAGGGGGGAAGGGGAAGTCTCTAAAAGAAGAGATCTCATTAACTGATGAAAAAAACTGCCCCATTTTCAACTGGTAATGTTTTTTTATGTATACCATAATCACAAAGGCCTTCATTACTGACTACTCAACTAATGCTGGCTACATCCAGAGCCCCAGGTTTACCTTCTGGCTAAGCAGACAGCTCTATCTGGACCTACAAATATAGTCAGTATTCGCAAAGAACAGCATACTTACTCAGAGGTGCATCAGCACTGGCCAAATCAGCACACAGAATCTCAAGCATGTAACACCTAAAAGAAAACCTTGTGGGACTACTCTCTCAAAAGAATTTCCACTGTGGGGCTGAACGTTCATTCTACAGTGCTTCAGAAAGGTCTGCAGAAATAACCAAGAAGACAGAAACAGAAGGTAGCCATAGATGCATTTTTAAAGTGTACACTAGTGGTCACCACTGTTAACTGCAATTAGCATTATTATTATTATTATTATTACTACTTTTTTTTTTTTTACATTTCAGTTTCTTCCTCTGCACCCATCCACAAGATGATGCATCTTTTCTCATGGCATACCATTACCACCAGACTTCACTTAATCACACGAATACAATTAACAGGCAACAAAGAAATGACAGAACCGAGTTCTGAACTTTCATTCTGCCCTTTCTGCATTATAATTAACAAGTTGTATGATACGTCCAAGATACCTACTGATTAGAAGCCGGCAAATACAGGCTCATTTACAAGAAAGCATAGTTGAGTAAGAACTTACCATATTAGATGTCTGAATACGTCACCAATGCAGTACTACTCATATATGGGAAATATCTGTATGTCTGGATAGTATACCAAACTTTGGGTATCTTCTTCTCGTATCGTACGTCCACTTCATCAACCAGGCATGTGGAAGCATACTATTACGTAAGGGACATACAAATGTGACGTTCCTCAGGACCTTCTTGCACAAGAAAAAGAGAAATGAGAAAAAAAAAAAAAAAAGAAAGAGAAACCGAGATACATCATCAGAGAGAGAGACTGATGTATGTAGAAGGTCTTCCTCAACCACGAGACGGGAGAATATAAATCAGAAATGGGGAAGCAGGGATGATGCACATACTGCAACAGTGATCTACTCGGACATCTACTGTTATGCTAAGTTCTTACACAACTGTACTATGTCCTTCATCTGATCACTGTTGTATTACTCACATACGTGAAGATTAGCAAAAGCTTTTACAGCACCTTAAAGGAGGACTGAAGTCTAGTACGCCTTGGGAGATGCATCTAGCAAAACTAGTTCTAGCTGTACAAAAGGTAACAATTTTGTAATGTTTTGTAAAGATGTGTATGGAAGACTAAGTGGCTATTTCTAAAATGGATTCTGGGTCCAAGACCTTGAAAAACGAACTAGAAGCAGCAATAGCTCTGGCAGAATGAACCTGACCTGGCCTGAAAGGTTTACTTCATGAAGGAACAACAAAGATATAGCCAAGGGAAGGAATAAGGGGATATCCTTTTCCTAGACATTAATAAGATGTCTGTTTTCCAAATCTCTGGGCACTGGGTTTTGGTTCAGAACAGTCTGCAATTTCATGTTCAGAGTGGAGACAAACACGTCTATGTGGGGAGAACCCCAATGTTGGACTATCTGTACAGTTCAATTTCTCCAAGTGTTTTGGATTTCTAATAAAACGATAGGAATGGACCCATTTCTTAACTCAAGGTACGATTAAAGTTTAGGAAATTAGTACTGTTTCAGTCTTTGATGTTAGCTAAGAGTGCTCTTCTCAGCAAATGTGCCCAAAACTGTCTCCATCTGTAACTCACATGGGGTTGCATGTACTGGTAGCATATTTAAGTACAACTGTAAATTCTTTATTAGCTCTGTTGCTCCTACTACTACTGGACCTGACTGGTTAACTTTCTTCCACACTGCTCTGATTTCTACCTTCAAATCCTGATATTTTAGGACTGTCTATCTCTACATGCAAGACACTAATAACTACATGTAGCAATTTCAATGACCATCGCTACTTTTGTACATTTTTTTTTTTCCAGACTACTATATCTGGTTTTCTTGCATCTAACGGGCTATCCCTTCTGATAAGAACTTCCATCATTCCCTAAAATGCTTTGTGGTTCATGTTTCAAATGTTTCTCAGCAGCTTCTGTATTGTAATGTTTGAACAATCCTCAATGCAACAGTCTCGGTAAATTATTGTGCTTTTCGGTATACAAGTTCAGACCCTCTGCTATGAATGTATTATGCCCAGCAACAAAATGTGCGACTGTTTCTAGTTCATAGAACCTGCTGCATTCGTCTGTATCGCCCACATTTTCAATGGACTTTGTAAAGCAATGTGTAAACAGTCCACTATCTTAGGCTACTATTATTACAGACAATCTGCAAGAACACTTTTTAGCACCATTCAAAAGGATCTCAAAATCTGGCACTGTGTTCATCTACTTGAGTTCCTAAAGAAGTTTGCCTTATGAAGAAGCTTGTTAAAGAAAATAATCTACATAAAGGGGATACGGTGATACTCTGGAGCCTACAGAAAGCTGTGACTAGGGCTAGGCATTATGTAAATGCACTTTTTTTTCTGCAGAAAAAACAAAGGGGAAAGCAGAAAACTAGAAATTAAATTTTAAGGCCCAAAATCTTTAGCATTTTCTGTTATATGAATGAATGGGAATTTGAAGATAAACACACACAAGATCCAGAATCACCAGGTAAGAGGACTTTGAAAGAGTCTTGAATTTTGGTACAGTTAAATGCTGAGGACTGATACATCAAGAATGGGTCTCAACTTGCCATTCTTTCTTGTTACCAGGAAAAGCTTGAAAAGAATTCAGTTCTCTCTCGGTGTTGAGGAACAGACTCTACAGTTTCATGTATATACAATTCCTGCAATACTGGCCAAACCAGATGGTTCTGGGGGGGGGTCCTTTTGGGGTTTACTTGTGGGATTCCAGAACCAAACACAGGGATGTTTCTAAGTAAATCTGTAGCCCTTCTCTGTAATACCAAGAAAGTACAGTTGTGTACACTTACCATAAATGTAGACGTTCAAGTGTACTCACTGTTGCAGTCATCACATTTGGGTTATCCCTGCCTCAGTCGCCCCGAATACCAGAGGCTTAGTATTTCTGTGTCGGTTGCTGTCGCTCTAGGACTAACGTCAGGTCATCAGTGGTATAAAAACAGGCAGCCGATGCCATTACATCAGTTTTTCTTGCCCTGTCAGGAGCCCCTAATAAGGAGCTAGGTTATGATGGAAGACCACCACCAGTAGAAACCAAATACCAAAAATCCTTGTAAGGAGAGAGAGAGAGAGAGAGACAGGGGGGTGGAGGGAGGGAAACCAAGACTGCAACAGTGAATACACTTGAACATCTACATTTATGGTAAGTGTACACAAAGTATAGTTGTGTACCTACCATAAATGTAGATGTTAGAGTGTATTCACAGTTGCAGTCATTACTCTTGGGTTATCCTGCTGGCAGGCTACCCGCAGTTGGCCTGAATTCCAAAGTCTTGGTCCGGCGTCGGTTGCTGTCACGTCTTCCCTGACGTCAGTGTGCCAGGGGTATAAAAAGATGCAGCCGACGCCATTTTCTTAGTCTTTGTCTTTGAAGCTGAGGTAAGCTTGACATATAATTGTGTAGGTCTGAAAACACCCTCAGAAGCAGATACCTGCTCAGCAGCTCCAGACCCATCTGAGGGAATAGTTTCCGAGGGTCCAATACCTTGAGCATCCAGAGGCCTAGTCGGCTCCATGTGGGAGTCTGTAGCGGCCTGTGGCTCTGAGGTAGCAGGCATCAGGGGCTGCAAAAGCGCCTCACTGAGAACCGGCGACTGGCCTAGCGGGGGCCTCGTCGTCGGTTTTGGACCTCGGATGCTTGTCCTTTTCCTTGCGCTTTTTGTAAACTCCGGTCGTCGGCTGTTCCGACGGCATTATATAAGTAAACCTTCTGCCAAAGTAATGAAAGGCAAAATCGTTCCGACGCTTAATAGTGCGTTGGTTAATTCTAGCACAAAACCGACAGCTAGCAATGTCGTGATCAGGGCCTAGGCAAGGAATACAGTAAGAATGAAAATCCTTATGAGGTATTTGCTTCCCACAAGAAATACAATTGTTAACTTTTTCTGACATTGGTCTGGAGCAAGAAAAAAGTTTCCCCAACAGGGTACTTAGCTTTAATGAAGACTTCAGATCTGGAATTTGATTTTGAAACTCTCAGGAGACAGCCGACCGGCACTTGCGAACTGCTTTTGCTTCGGGCACCGCACGGCAAGAAAGACTGAAGAAAATGGCATCGGCTGCATCTTTTATACCCCTGGCGCACTGACATCAGGGAAGAGGTGAAAGCAACCGACACCGGACCAAGACTTTGGAATTCAGGCCGACTGCGGGTAGCCTGCCAGCAGGATAACCCAAGAGTAATGACTGCAACAGTGAAACACGATGAACATCTGTACTATGTTCTTCGTGTTTCATTGTTGCAGTCATCACATTTGGTTGATGCCCAAAGCTTAAGAAAGGGGTGGAGGCAGTCTGTTTGTAGCAGAAATGGTTGCAATGTGCAATCTATTTGGAAACTGTTTGTTTGGATATGGCCTTGCCCTCTCCTCCAGGAGCGAAGCTGACTAGCAATTGATCAGTTTTTCTAAAAGAATTAGTACTGTCTAGGTAAAATCTGAACCGTCTGTGTACATCTAGAGAGTGCAGAATCCTTTCACCCTTGTTTTGTGGGTTAGGGAAAAAGGTGGGCAAATGAATGGATTGGTTGAGAGCCACACTGGACATCACTTTTGGCATGAAGGATGGGTTAGTCCTGAGGGAGACCCTGTCAGCATGGAAAATGATGAGGGGCTCTACAGCCATAAGTGGTTGTAGCTCTGATACTCTCTTAGCTGAAGTGATGGCCAGAAGCAAGGCCGTTTTCCAACAGAGCAATTTTTACTTTGCTGAAGCTGCAGGTTCAAAGGGGCGCAAGGGTGAGCTTTTCCAACACAAAGTTTAGGTCCCAAGATGGGGTAGGAGCTCTTCTGGGTGGCCTCAAATTGTTAGCCCCTCTTAGGAACTGTTTGATGAGAGGGTGCGAGAAAAGAGGTGGCTCTGTGCTGAAATGAGCAGAGATGGCAGAGGCATGAATTTTAATAGAAGAGAAGGATAGACCCTTGTGTAGTAGGTCTGCCAGGTAATCCAGGATGAGAGGTAGGGTAGGCTGTGCCATTCCGGCTCCCTTAGCCTGGATCCAGGTGCAAAACCTTTTCCACTTGTCAGCATAAGACGTTCTAGTGCTGGAGCTTCTGGCCTCACATATAACATCTAGAACTTGTATGCTTAGACTGGCAGCTTGAGGAGAGGTCAGGGAATAAGCCAGGCTGCCAGATTGAGGGTCTGCAATTGGGGATGCATGAATTCTCCATTCCTCTGGATCAGGAGTGCTGGGATCTGAGGTAGGTGCCATGGTGGCAGGGGTGGCAAGCTGCGCAGCAGTGGGTACCAGTGCTGTAATGGCCAGTCTGGGACAATCAGGATTGTCCTCGGTTTTTCCTCCCTTATTTTGAGCAGTACCCTTGATATGAGTGGTAGAGGGGGAAATGCATAGATTGAGAAGTTTACCCACTGGAAGGATAGAGCATCCACTTTCCAGGCCTTGATTTCAGGTTCTCTGGTGCAGAATTTGCTGAGATGATAATTGGAGCAGGAGGCAAAGAGGTCTACCTTCGGGGTGCCCCATTTCTGGGTTACAAGGGTGAAGGTTCTTTGGTCTAGCTGCCACTCGTGGGTCTAGCAGGTTTCTGCTTAGGTTGTCTGCCAGAGAGTTTAGAGATCCTGGCAGGAATTGTGCTAACAGGTCTAGTTGCATGGCTATGGCCTTGAGCCAAAGGGTCATGGTGAGCCTGCACAGAGGATGAGAGAGAGTCCCTCCCTGCTTGTTGATGTACCACATCATCGTGCTGTTGTCTGTTTTGATCAACAGCTAACATCTCTTTTTGGCTGATGTGCAGATGTATTTGATTTGGGCTCCATTGACCCTGAATGCACCTGCCATCCAGATGTGCACCCCAGGCACAGTCCGATGCATCTGTGGTGAGGGTCTGGGCGGCATGGGGTAGTGAGAAGGGAAGTCCCTTGTTGGAGTAGCATGCTGCTGCTCACCAAAGAAAATCCTTCCCTAGGCAAGGTATCACTGGTATAAGAGTTTCCAGGTCTTGAGAGTGCTGACACCAAAGGCTTTTTAGGTATCACTGTAGTTTCCTCATATGCAGTCTGGCATATTGAATGAGCAGAATGCAAGAAGCCATGAACCCTAGAGCTTGTAGGATTTTCCTTGCAGATAACTGGGTCCTGGTGGCTAGCTGAGAGAAGTAGGTTGTCAGGTAGGTTTCTTTTTCTGGTGTAAGGAATGCCATCTGGGATGCTGTGTCCAGGCTTGCTCCCAGGAATACAATTTTTTGTGTGGGTACTAGTTTTGATTACTTTTCGTTGACAGTATACCTCAGGGAGATAAGTAGGTCCTTTACAAAGGTCAGGTGCTTTAGCAGCTTTTCCTGTCTGCCTGAATCAAGCAGTAGTCTAAGTATGGGTAAATTTGAATACTCCTTTGCCTGCAAAAAGTAATGGCGAGAGCCAAACAATTTGTGAAAACTCTGGGAGCACTGAATAAGCCAAAGGGAAGCACAGAGAAAGTACAGTTGTGTACCTACCATAAATGTAGGTGTTCGAGTGTATTCACTGTTGCAGTCATTACACATGGGTTATCCTGCTGGCAGGAGACCCGCAGTCGGCCCGAGTTCCAAAGTCTTGGTCCGGCGTTGGTTGCCGTCGCTTCTTCCCTGACGTCAGTGCGCCAGGGGTATAAAAGTTGCAACTGACGCCATTTTCTTCAGTTTTTCTTGCCCCAGACGTCAGGTGCCCCCAGATAGGAAGGCTGGAAAGATAAAATTATGCCAAAAAACATGCATATATTACTATAAACATTTCCTACATCTACAAGCAAATACACCACATAGGTAGTATAGAGATAAGTACAGGAAAGTTCCAGCAATGAAAAAAGAGGGATGGTGGGTGGTTAACCTGGACTGCAACAGTGAATACACTCGAACATCTACATTTATGGTAGGCGGTGGTAGTGCTGCGGTAGCATTGTCGCCTCATAGCAAGATGTTGTCCCATTCGATTCTCAGCTAGTGCGTCTTCTGTGTGGAGGCATACGTGAATGGGGCGTGCCCTCATTGAAGGTTGTGCGTCAGGGCTGGTAACCCGGTACGTAAAAATCCACTACCAATCATTAGCGGACCGGAGTTCTGCTGTGGCGACCCCTAACCGGGAAAAGCCGAAAGACACAAACAAACAAAACTGTACTATGTTCATCGTGTTTCACTGTTGCAGTCATTACACTTGGGTAGAATCCCAAAGCTGAGGTTGGGTGGCTGGGTCTATATTGGATTTGGAAAGGCTAAGCAGCCCTGCAGAACTGCAGTGGCTAAACCTGCTCTGGATTTAGAGTAGAGAGGTAAGTGGTAGTGCTTGGTGAAAGTGTGCACTGAGCTCCAGGTTGCGCTTCTAAAATGACTTTGGTTGATACTCCTCTGAGGAAAGCTGCTGAAGTGGCTACTGCTCTGGTAGAATGAGGCCTAATGCCCTTAGGCAATGATTTGCCATGTTGTGCATAACAGAAGCGGATGCAGTGTCCTATCCATTTTGAGATTGTCTGCTTTGTGATGGGCTTTCCTTGTGATCCTGCAGCATATGCTACAAACAGTTGCTCAGTTTTTCTGAAAGCTTTTGTTTTGTCCAAGTAGAATCGTAGCTGTCTGTGTACATCCAAAGCGTGCAGAAGTCTCTCCCCTTTATTCTGGGGATTTGGGTAAAAAGTAGGTAAATGAATGGTTTGGTTTAAGGCCACATTGGAGACCACTTTTCGCATGAATATTGGGTTTGTCCTAAGAGAAACCTGTCCGGATGAAAAATGAGGAAAGGTTCCACAGCCATTAATACCTGTAACTCTGAGACTCTTCTTGCTGAAGTTATTGCTAGGAGCAGAACAGTTTTCCATGACAAGAATTTTAGATCAGCTGTGTTGGCTGGTTCAAAAGGAGGCAGTGTGAGTTTTTCTAAAACAAAATTGAGGTCCCAAGTAGGTACTGGTGCTCTCCTTGGGGGTCTTATATTTTTTGCCCCTCTGAGGTACTGTCATAGTAGAGGATGTGAAAAAAATAGGAGGTTCCGTATTGTAATGAGCTGAAATGGCAGAGGCATGGATTTTAATGGATGAGAAAGATAAGCCTTTGTCCAGCATCTCAGTTAGGTATTGTAAAATCTGAGGTATGCTAGGGACAAGTGGTACGAGCCCTTGTGCCTGGTTCCAAGCACAGAATCTCTTCCATTTTTCTGCATAAGATTTCCTAGTGCTGGGCCTCCTAGCTTCTAAAATGACATCCATAACAGCTTTAGAGAGAGGTGCAGTCCGAGTGGCTACATTATCTGCCATGCTGCCAGATTTAAGGTTCTGAGTTGACTGTGCAGAATCTGATTGTTTTGTTGTGTCAGAAGATGAGGAATTTGAGGTAGAAGCCAAGCTGGGCCTTGCGACAAACTCTTTAGGATTGGGTACCAGTGCTGGCATGGCCAGTCTGGTGCAATCAGGATAATTTTTGGCCTTTCTTGCCTGACTTTTAGTAGCACCTTGGTGAGAAGAGGCATCGGAGGGAAGGCACAGACTGTCAGGCCTTTCCAGCTGAATGATAGAGCATCCACTTTCCATGCTTGAGAGTGATAAGTTCTTGTGCAAAATTTCTGTATTTGGTAATTGTGAGGGGAGGCAAAAAGATCTATGTCTGGGAGTCCCCATTTCCTAGTTATCATGCTGAACACTTGTGGATTTAGCTTCCATTCGTGAGGATCCATGAGATTTCTGCTTAGTTCGTCTGCCAGTGTATTTTTTGTTCCTGGCAGGAATTGTGCCTGCAGATGTACTTGATAGGTCAGTGCTGTGCTCCACAAAGTCATGGCTTGTCTGCACAGGGGGTAGCAATGTGTGCTCCCTTGCTCCTTTATGTACCACACATAACTGTGGTATTGTCCGTCTTTATTAATAGTTGCCCTGGATGTATTAGGTCCTTGAAAGCTGTCAGGGCATTCTGCACAGCTAGCATGTCTTTTTGATTGATGTAAAGATGCATTTGTTCCTTGGCCCACGTGCCCTGAATACATTTTCCTGCCATATGTGCCCCCCAGGCATAATTCGATGCATCCGTTGTTATTGTCTGCCTGGCTGTGGGTAATGTGAAAGGCTGTCCCTTGTTGTGGTGACAGGCCTGGGACCACCATCAAAACTCCTGTTGTAGGCAGGGAATTAAAGTAATGATCATCTCCAGGCTGTGACAATGCTGAGTCCAAACACTTTTTAGATACCACTGTAGTTTCCTCATATGCAGTTTTGCATATGGAATTAGTAGAATGCAGGATGCCATGAAGCCCAGGGCCTGCAGAATTTTTCTTGCAGGAAGCTGGGTCTTTGTTGCCATCATTTGAAAGTAATGAGTCAGTTGCCTTTGCTCGTCTGGCGTGAGATAAGCCATCTGAGCAGTTGCATTTAAGCTTGCACCCAGGAATATCTCTTGAGAGGGCACTAGTTTTGATTTCTTTTCGTTTACTGTGTACCCTAGGCAAATTAGCAATCTTTTTACAAACGCCAGATGCTTTAGAAGAATGTCCTTGCTCTCTGCTTGAGTAAGGCTGTCGTCCAAGTAGAGATATATTTGAATTCCTTTTTGTCTGCAAAATGCAATTACTGGTGCCAGGCATTTTGTGAAGACCCTGGGCGCAGTAGATAAGCCAAAGGGCAGTGCAGAGAATTGGTAATGCATTCAGCCTGCTATGAATCTGAGGTATCTTTTGCAAGATTGTCTGATTGGAACATGCAGGTATGCCTCCTTGAGGTCCAAAGTAACTAGCCAAGCCTTCTTCCCAGCATGGGCAGACGTTGCTGTAGTGTTAACATTTTGAATTTTGGAACATCCAGGAAAGTATTTAGGATTGACGGGTCCAGTACTGGTCTCCAGGCTTTGCCCTTTCTGGGTACTAAGAAAAGTCTTGAGTAAAAACCTTGTCCCTGTTCTGGCTGTGGAACTTCTTGAATAGCTCCCATGTCCATAATAGCAGCAATCTGTTTTTGTGCCTCTGCCCATTGGTTTTGTGGCAGGTCTGGCATACCTTTTGGTTTTGGAAGCATGTGGAAGTGGAACGTGTAACCCTGAGAAACAATATTCAGCACCCATTTGTCCTGGGTGATCATGTTCCAATTTTTTTTAGAAAAGTGCTAGCTTTCCCCCTGAAGGTTACTTCATGTAAAACTGTTTATGCATTGATGGAACGTAGTATTCATTATTCTGTTATCGCAAACTTTTCTATAGTTTGACTAGGTTGCTTTTGTGCCTCTATAGTCGCTATTGAATGTGGTGCGACATTGCACTGCATATTCCTGATCTGTTAATAATATATATGTATTGGTGGAACTTTAGTATTCATTATTTTCTGTATATCAAAAGTTGAATGGTTCCTTGTGTGCGAAGTGGGTATCAAGCCAAACACAAACTCTTCATCAAGTAAAATCCAAGTTCCCCAAATGAATGGCGAATCGTTGAGGTATAATCCAAACAAACATTTATTAGAATTCCAACGAACAGGATGATAATACAGATGAGCGCTTTCACTAACAACTAGCTTCTTCAGATCATTATAAAAAGTGATACGGTTCCATCCCTTATATAGTAGTACAATTAGTTTCTGATTGAAACAACCATACATAATTGAATAATTAAATAAAATAATTAAATAAAATCAGTGCTAAATACATCATTTTAAAGAGCCAGTGCATATTCAAATATTTCTTGCAGAGTTGCTGTAAACAGGAATCACTATTACACGCCTAAAATGCAATTCATTTCTTTATATCATACGATATATAGAATCTGCATAAACTATAGAGATGTTTATAAAAATATTTAACTAGTTAGATAATACAGTGTGTTAAATAAACTGAATGCATCTGAAATATAATCTCAAATGGAGTTGGTTATTATATATAGGTCAATAATATATTTGTAAAGACACTTCCAATATAAAAAATCAACAATGTCCCATTCGTTATATTTCGTTGTTATAGTGCATAATCTAAAACTATAGTTCAAGTAAGAGGATATATATCAAGCAACATTGGTTAAAAGGTATGTAAAAACAATGTATATGAAATGTAAAAGATATATAAAAGATATGAAATGTAAAATGAAATAAAATATATATATATAAGCATAATATGATTAAACTTCTCACAAATGCTTATAAATATGTATTCATAACATAACGTTTGTGTGTTCATGTATATAACTAAATCTTTATGTACACATGGGTCGTATGTATGTGTATGTATATTAATCATAAATGCATAGATGTGTTAATGCAATGCGCATGTAATGTAAATATATATGAATCAAATATATATGTGTATGTTATGAAGTAAGTAATAAATATATATGTATATAAATACATGAATAAATATAAATGTGAATATAAATATAAGTATAAATATAAATATATATATAAATATAAATATATGTATGTAGCTATGTGAATATGTAAAATATAAATGATATGTGATATATGTATATATACTATGAATGTAAAAGGTGAATATTATAAGTATGTGGATGTGAAATATGTAGTATGTGATAAATGTAAGGTGTATATATATATATATATATGTATGTATATATGAAAAATGTAGAATATATATATGTAAAAATGTATAAAAATATGTATATGAAAATGTATAAAATATATGTATGTATATTTAAAAAGATTATATATATGTGTATATATGTGCATTTAAAGATGAGGTATGTATGTGTGATGTAAAAATCATGTAAAAATATATGTGTATTTATATTAAACCTATATGTGATGAATTGATAAACATGTTACTGTACTGAGCGGTTTTAAATCTAATGGATGCCCCTTCAATGAATTATTTAATGTGTCTTCGTTGTCGTAAATGTGGTTTAATTGAGGCTCTTTCATTTAAACCATGTCCTTTGTCTGCCCTTAACAAGATTATCCAACTGCTTTCTCTATCTTCTGTGTAGCATTTTATATTTCCTCCTCTTGGGTTTGGTGTTATAACCTCAAGAACCCTAAATGTAAATGCATGCTGTGGCCCCTTTTCTAAAACATGCTTAGCCAGGGCATTATTAACATTTTCTCTTCTAATACTATAGCAGTGTTCTCTGATTCTGTCTCGTAGGCATCTATTGGTTTTGCCTACATAAAATGATGAACATACCGAACAAACTGCTAAGTAAACTACATGGCATGTCATGCAGTTGGCTTTGGCATTAATGATAACTTCTTGGTTAGAATCTGGATGTATAAAAATAGAATCAGTGTTAATTAGTGTACAGAAGTTACAGTGGCCACAAGGTTTGGTAGAGCCAGCTATATTCGTGTTCTTGTTATGTCCATTGTGACATAAAATCCGCTTGAGGTTCTTTTTATTTCTATACAAAAACATCGGTTTCTCACCCACTAATCTTTTTATGTCATCATCTATTGTTAAAATATCCCAATATTTGCCAATGATAGATTTAATATCGTTATTATCTCTGGTAAAATAAGTGGAAAATTTAACATTAGTGGAATTGATATTGGCACTTGCAATCCCAGCATTCATTGGTCCAAAATATGGTGCCCCTCTTTCATTCCTTACCTCAGGTGTAATTAGTAGGTGTTCCTCAATTTCATCTGTTTTGTATCCCCTTGTTAATAACTGCTTTTTCAACTCATTTAAGTCATTCCTAAGACCTGCTTCATTAGAATTCATTCTCGACATCCTTAGTGCTTGCCCTTTCATAATATTTTTGAAAACATATGTTGGGTGCATGCTAGATCTAAATAGTAACATGTTTCGATGACAATTCTTCCTAAAGATTCCTGTATTAATTAGTCCACAGGGCAACTTCTCAATAAATAAATCTAAGAATTCAATTCTCTTCATATCACATTGTAGTGTGAATTTAAGACATTCAGTTAGATGATTAATAGCTAATGTAAAATCCCTTAAATCATTCATATTTCCATTCCATAAGATAAATAAATCATCGACAAAACGTCTATAAAATATCACATTGGATTTAAAAAGGTGATTCTGAAATAATACTAATTCTTCCCAATTAGCTAAAAACATATTGGCGTAGCTATTGGCACAGGGTGTGCCCATAGCTACGCCTTCACATTGTCTGTAAATATTGTCACCAAACATAAAAGCATTCTTTTCAAGAATTAGCTCCAGGAAGTGTGTGATCAAATCAATAAAAACATCAGAATAATCACTATGCTTTTTTAGATAGCATGCAACATAAGTTAAACCCAACTCATTCGGAATTATTGTAAATAATGATTGTACATCCAATGTGACCAGTATTAATTTATCCGTATCTATACAGTCCTTTAATCTATCATATAGGTCTGTTAAAAAATGCTTTGAGTCACGTAATACATACTGATTGTTATTCAAAATACATCTTAGGTGTTTCTCAATAAAAACAGAAACATGCTCAGTCACCCATCCTTTTCCTGAGACTATTGGTCTCATTGGTGGGTCATTATAGCTCTTATGAATCTTTGGTAGACCCTGTATGATGGGGATGGTCGGTGTATGTATGTATAAGTACTCATAAAGGTTTTTGTCAATTAAGCCACTTTTAAAAATGTCTGTTAATACATCATGAACATAAATACACATATTATTGATAGAAGTCATATTTTCCTTAACATAAAATCTATCATGTAACATTGCATTCATTTTATCTGTGTAATATTTGGTATCTAATACCACGATTCCTGATCCTTTATCTGCAGGTCTAATGGTAATATTATAGTAATTTTTTAGTTTGTTCAAACTGGCTCTCTCACTGTGAGTTAAGTTATAAAATCTTCTTTTGTTCCTAAAGTTATTTCTTTCATTAGTATAAATACTTATGAAGTTCTTCCTCTGTTAGTTTAAAATAAGTCTCAACCAAGGGATGATTGTTCGGTATAAAATCACTCAAATTCTTAAATTTAAAATTCTTCCTATCATTAATGGGTGGATCAGAAGCTACTTTCTCATTATTGGATCGAAACAAATATTTTAACATTAAATTACGACAAAATATTTTGAGGTCCTTTACAGTATCAATAACACCACTTTTGGTGTGGGGTATAAAATTCAATCCCTTATTTAGGAGATTAATATCATCATTTGTTAATTCAGTGCTAGATAAGTTAAAAATCAGTCCTTGTGGCTGTTGTTCCACATTTTCTTTATGGTTGTGTTGTATAGAGGCTCCCCAGATATTTTTCTCTTTTGCCTTCCTCTGCTCATTGACCTGGATCTCCTCTGGCCTTTGTCCTGGCGTATGGCTAAAGGGAATGTTAAACCAATATTTGATTCTGTGGTATTAACATTATCTCTTATTTTCGGTTTCACAATAGGTGTTGTTATAATTTTATCTTTCATATTTGTACTATTAATGCTTACATTAGGATATAAGTTATGGTTTTTAACAGAACCATCATGTGTTAGATATATAACATCTGCAGAATCATTACAGGCAGGGTCAGTATCTTTTTCAATTGTTATGTTATTGTCAGGTACAACTGATAAATGACTACTGACAATACAATGGTTCATTGTTTCTCTCTCCTGTATTGCTGTATCTAAGATGACAAGAGCTGTGAGTTTATTTAATGTTAATTCATCCTGAGTTAGTGTTATTTTCTGTATAGTTTTCTCAGTGTGTAAATGATTCCTGCTAGTGAATGCCCCATTAATATCCTTGTGATGATGTTGTCTAATACTGTTATCATTGTTCCCATTGATAGTTCCCCTTTCATTCAAGTGCACAGTTGTTTGAATGTTCCTAGTAGCACCAGTATCATAGGTAGTATTCCTAGGCCAAGTAAAGACATTCCCTGCTCTAAAATCCCTAAAGTCCCTAGAGACCTTTGTCTTTTTCTGCTGGAATAATTTGTGTTCAAACGCTGATATACAGTCTAAAATATTATCAAACAGAGGACTGACAACCTCTTCTGGGAATTCATTAAAAAGTTCATACTGTTTTCCATTCCATTTTCTGTATATCGCAAAACTTTCCAGGAGTTTGACTAGGTTGCTCCTGTCCCTCTGTAGTCGCTACTGAATGTAGTGCGACATTGCCCTGCATATTCCTGATCTGCCTGTGCTTAGATTCCACTGCTTATTTTTTTTCTGAACTCCTATATGGTTGCTTCTTCTTTAGCAGATATAAGACACAGTTTTTGTCCATATTGGTGGGTCAGCTAAATGGGACTGTTTGAGGTTGCTTTCTTAAACTGTTTTGTACCTGTGTAAACTATGTTTTAGTTACTAACCAACGCTGGTGTAACACGCCAACTCCACGTGTTTGTGTTATCCTCACATACGCCTGGCTGGTCGCTGATGTATGGCGCTCTAGGGTTACAATATTATCTTGCCTACTGTAGCAATATTTGTTTTGAAACTGCTTCCGTTATATTTTGTATTTGTATAGAGCTTTTGATTAGTTTTAGTGTCTACTGATTGAATTGAATATCTCCAGACGACACTGCTCTCTTTTACATTGTTTTATATAGTTTTTACTGTTTATTGATAGAGCCAGTTGTTCACTCATTTGCGAAGTAGGTCTGCTGAGTTTCAAATGCGTTTTACCCATTTGTGATAGAGTCAATAGCATCAGGATATTGTATTACTCTTTCCATTACAGACTGTAGTGTGCTTATGGTATCTTATTTTACCTGCTTATTACTTATTTTAGATAATAAGGTGTTGTTACTATTGCACTGTTACTAACTCTCACTCATCTTTCCTCTTATCTCCAGTTGTTTTGCCCTGTATTTCCCCTTGGGACCTCGCCTGGGTGGACACATACATTCAGCTAAAGTCACCTACTCCATCCATACTTTTGCTTAGGCAATATACTGCTCTGCTGCCACAATCCCCATTTTGGAAATTGGAACAGATTCTCCAGAGGAAACTGAGAAAGTATGTGCATCTGTTGCTACTTGGGCTTCTACAACTTTTAACTCCTGCTTGTTAGTTTTGTAAGCTATCTCCCTGCTAGGACAGCCAGCAGCCTAAATACCCCTTCTTATTTCTCCCTCTCCATTCTCTCTCCCATCTCTTCTCTGGGTTTCACCAGCTCTTCCTTATTTCCATCCTATTTAGTCCCTAGACCTACCTAGTGGGCCTAGTGCACTTCTGCATTTGGCCACTAGAGGGCGTCCCCTCCCCACTGTCATTACTTTTCCTTCACTCATTTCTTGCATTTTCTCTGCTATTACTTTCATCCCTCACTTTCTCACCCATACTTTTAGCCCACTCCACCTATTAAATATAGAACCCTTACTTACCCTGCTACAACTTACTCTACTGTAACCTATGCTCCACTGATTGGCTCTCGATCCTCTCCTGGTGTCTTCCCACTCCGTTCGCCCTTCGGGCTCACTCCGCTCCCCTACCCTGCCCCCAAATCCAACCCGCCCCCAGTGCCTCTAGCTATATCCCTCTTGTTACCACACCCACTTCCTCCCTACATCAATCAGCCTCCAAGACCCTAGACACACCCCCTACCAGCCTATTACCTAGCTGTAACCACACCTACTGCTACTCTATAATAATACACTTCAATTCTAAACTCCCACCCACATAATTAACCTATCCCTCCAGCTCCACACTTACTAACTCTTTACTCCACACGACCTTGTCAGGCTTTTTTCATCATCCCCTTGTGTAATAAACTTATAACATATATAAAACAACTTTAACACTAACACCAAGCAACCTTTTCAACATGCCTTTAAAACCTTCATCCATCTCTATTTTACTATTACTATCTCTTAAACTATCATATCTTTATTACCTCACCCAACCTTGTACTTCCTACCATTCACAAATCTATCACATAACCAACCATCTGAACTCCCCTCTCTCACACTCACACTCTCCTATTTCTCCCCATCTATACCCAATAACACAGCTCCTAACCTTCTCATTCAAAGTATTCTCCTCTCAGAAAAACTCTATCCCCATAGTAACTAAAGACCCCTTCACCAACACAACAGATCCAAATCCTTTTCTTATTCTACTCAATTACCTCTCTAACCCAATCTTTCATCTCATTACTAGTCTTTTATCTGGTGATATCCATCCCAACCCTGGCCCCTCCACCTCTTCCTCCTCACACAAGCCTATATTATTTACTTCTCTAAACTCACAAAGTATAGTCAATAAAGTCCCTACCCTCCATGGATGGCTCAGGCATAACAAACCTGACATCCTATCTATTTCAGAAACATGGTTAAAACCTGTATAAAAGACTCTGAAATAACTCCACCCAGCTATTCTATCATTAGAAAAGACAGGACCCAGAAAAAAGGCGGTGGAGTTGCTCTCCTATATTTTTCTTCCTTGCTAATTACCCCTTACAACAAACCTATTCCAAAATTTAACAACGCTGAATTACTCCTCACTCTCCTACAAGTTAATAAGCACAAACACATATGTCTAGCATTCCTCTATATCCCCCCAGGAGATAATATTTCCACACTTGAAAACATCCTCTCATGGCTCTCAAACATCAGCAATGAAACCATAATCCTAGGAGATGTAAATATCAACTGGGCCTCCATCCAGTCGCCAACCAACCCTCTTAATATCAACCTATATAACTTTTCCCAGCTAATCAACACTATAACACATCCATCAAAAAAACTCTCTTGTGGCACATCCCCACTATTTTTCAGATAGTGGTATTCTTCCCGACCCTCTTAGCGATCACATGCCTATTTTCACTCACCGACTCCCTTGTATCTCTTACCGCACCCAACAACTACATCACTACCCGCACCCCACAACTACATCACTACCCGCAATGACAAAAACTTTAACCCATCAACTTTCTTATATTCCCTAAAAGCAATTAATTGGAACAATCTAAAGACACTACCCTTAGAAGATGCAGTTGCTCACTTCAACTCTACATTCTTAGAAATACTTGACTCCCAAGCCCCTCTAAAAACAAAAAGAATAAAAACAAATTCTGCCCCCTGGCTAACCAAAACCACACTTATCAACCATGCACCTTAGAGACAAAGCCTGGGGACTCTATCTGAGAAACAAGACCCCAGAACACCACACTGTGTACAAAACCCTTCGAAATAAAGTAAAAAAGCTTATAATCTCTGATAGACAAAAATACTTCTTCACACTCCAAAACAATAATAAAACTAATCCTCAAAGATTCTGGAAGGGGATCTCTACCCTCCTTAACCCCAGCAAACCACACACCCCAACCCCAGACCCAAATAGCCCAGACTTAGATTTAGCTAAGCAGTCCAACTCCTTTTTCATCGACTCTATTAGCAAACTCACCTCCTCCTTCCCGTGTTCCACCTCACTATCTAATACACCCCCACCCTCTCCCGCAAAAAAACCTCCCCTCATTACCACTTCCTCCTCATTCTCATCTTCTCACTGTCTATCTTCCACCTCATCCACTACTCTAACCCCCCTCATCACCCGTATCATCCTCAAATTCTCTCTCCCCCCACTCTTCTCTATTCTCATTAAAACCTATACCCACTTCCACTATAAAGAAACTCCTTCAGAAACTGAAGCCATGTACTAACGCACCTGACAACATTCCTTCTTACTTCCTAAGTATAGCTGCGGAAGCAAATGCCTATCCCATTAGCATTCTAATCAACCGCTCCATCCATGAATGCACAGTGCCCCAACTCTGGAAGCAAGCCTTTATCATCCCCCTGCATAAAGGAGGCAACAATTGTAACGTCAACAACTTCCGTCCTATTGCTATCCTGTCCCCCATTTCTAAACTTCTGGAAAAGTGTATCCAACTTCAACTCTTACCACATCTCTTAGATAACAACCTTCTAACCCCTACACAACATGGTTTCAGGCCAAATCATAGCACTATCACAGCCCTCCTGTCCTATCTTGAGACTGTTAATAGAGCACGCGACTCCAGCCACATTGTCTCTACCTTACTACTTGACCTCTCCAAGGCCTTTGACACTATCTCACACAGCCTGCTCTTAACCAAACTGTCAAAACTTAACCTCTCTCCCTCCTCCATAAATTGGTTCTCCAGCTATTTATCAAATAGATACCAAGCTGTAATATGGAAAAAGGCCACCTCCTCTTTCCTTAGTACCCCCACTGGAGTTCCCCAAGGATCTATTCTTGGTCCCCTTCTTTTTAATATATTTATAAACGATTTCCACAAATCCATTCCATTCGCAAACATAATCCAATATGCAGATGATTCTACCATTATCTGCTCTGCCACTTCTTCCTCTTTGCTCCAAAAACTTACTCAGGAAGCTTTTTCAATTACTGAACATTGGATGAAAATAGAGAAGCCAAGCAAGAAACGAAACAATAGCGTAACAAAGCAAAGCAAGTCCAAACCACTCGGGAACCAAGAATAAATCGTGAACGTATTTTATTAAAAACGTTTTCGCTCCTGGCCAAAGCAGAAGCTTCTTCAGACAAATACAAAACAGCGCCAAAACCACTTTTAAAAATAAAACGTTCGATTGACATGATGTCATATCCTTAGCAACAACCAAACTAAAAACAATAGTCTTTCAATTTACAAAAGTAAAGCAGTCAGACTAAAACATCATTCCTGACATTGTACAACCATTAATCAACCACTCTTAAAAGTGTATATATTTATAGGCATTTCAAACAAATGAGACGCCTAAATTCCTATACCACGTGAAAACATTTGTCAAGCGAAGGTAGTCACAGAAGAGGTTCACAAGTGAGGTAAAAGTTTTAACCTCAAGTGCGCCAAAATTTTAAAGAGGTTAAAAACCTATAATAGTGAATAACTAGCATCCAAATTTATGGGACCTTATCCATTGTATACAAAGGATGTATTCACAAAATATATGAGTATATGTATACACAAAATGTATGAATGTATGTACCAAAATCTAATAAATTACTACATACAAACAATAAACAAATAATTCCTAAGGTACCTTTTGTATCTCTAAGTGACAAAGATGTTACCAATTACTTTAGATCTAACAAACAATGCTAATTCCTGAGGTAACTTTTATATTTTAATATGACAGAGATGTTACAGGCTTCATTAAGACCAGGGGGGGGGAAAGGCATTTAATAATAGTTGCCATTCCAACTCCTTTAATTCAAGTAGGAGAGTTTGCGGACCCCCCCTAACCCCTACATTTACTAAGTCAATCCCCATGAATGAGAAGCTGTGCCCAGCATGATCTAAAACATGTTTGGAAAGAGCGTTGTCAGTCTTTTTATTTTTTATGGCATAATTATGTTGGTAAACTCGGTCACGCAATCTGCGGTCCGTTTTACCAACATAAAATGCCGGGCAACAATTACAAAATGCAATGTAAATTATTGATCTAGTGTCACAAAGAATTTATGTCTAATGTAAAATTGTGTATTTGTAATTGTAATTGTGTATACATATACTCATATATTTTGTGAATACATCCTTTGTATACAATGGATAAGGTCCCATAAATTTAGATGTTAGTTATTCACTATTATAGGGTTTTAACCTGTTTTTAAAAATTTTGGTGCACTTGAGGTTAAAACTTGTACCTCATTTGTGAACCTCTTCAGTGACTATCTTCGTTTGACAAATGTTTTTCACGTGGTATAGGAATTTAGGCGTCTCATTTGTTTGAAATGCCTATAAATATATACACTTTTAAGAGTGGTTGATTAATGGTTGTACAATGTCAGGAATGATGTTTTAGTCTGACTGCTTTACTTTTGTAAATTGAAAGACTATTGTTTTTAGTTTGGTTGTTGCTAAGGATATGACATCATGTCAATCGAACGTTTTATTTTTAAAAGTGGTTTTGGCGCTGTTTTGTATTTGTCTGAAGAGGCTTCTGCTTTGGCCAGGAGCGAAAACGTTTTTAATAAAATACGTTCACGATTTATTCTTGGTTCCCGAGTGGTTTGGACTTGCTTTGCTTTGTTACGCTATTGTTTCGTTTCTTGCTTGGCTTCTCTAGTTTGTTTGTTTGGGGCATGGCTAGTCCGAAAACTCCGGTCCTTTTTGAGTCTGGGAATACTCCTCAAGTTGAAGTTCCACCTTTACGTGACTCGAACAACCTTGAAACCTTGTTGGCATCATTGACGCAGCGTTTGGACTTTTTCAATTCACGGCTGGACAGGCTGGAGTCCAACCGAATGCCTACTGCTTTGAATGCTACTCTTAGTCAACCGAGCAGCAGTAATATGAGATCGGGGAGTGTATCGCCCGTCTCATTGCAACCAGGCCAGCTACCACGTACGTCTTACGCTACTGTGACTTCCAACTTTGTTGATACGCCCGAAGATATTGGGCTACCTTATCCACCTAGACAGGATCATCATACTAACCGACATGATCCAGCTGGTACTATACTGGGCGCTGACAACATTGTTCCTAATGTTGGGAATACTAGCGCCAATGATTTGAACTTTCAGTCGGGGCTTATTGGCGTGCCTATCTTTGGACAATGGGTGAAGAACATTGAAGCATTTGAGTTCGGCTCACCACTTTCAACGGGCCCGCCGGCCACTGGATCTGATACTTCAGGTAACATTGAAGGCAGCATTGCTGTCAACTTAAAACTTCTGGACACCAAAATGTTAAAGATAAAGAAGCTTCAATTAGAAGTTTCATATTTTAAACAGTGTTTGAAAGAAAAACTGGTACCTAAAGGTTTGAGGAGTTCATTTGCTCCTACTAGTCTATTTTTTGACCCTCTTTTTATGGCCGAACTTTCTAGCCTTTTTAATAAACAAGGGCTGGAATTGTTAGAGGTCATGGTGAAATACTATGGGAAACAAATTGATTCTTTACTAATAGAAACTAATGCCCTTAATGAAAAGATCAAAACCGATGTAAACTTTCTTCGATACAAATATGATTACCATCGGATTTTTGAAAGTATTGATGGTCTACTTGCTAAATTGAAAACAAATAAAAATAAAAAACTTGTGAGAGATCGTCAAGCATATGTTAAAGAACTTGCTTATCCCAACTTGGTTAAAAATCTTAATGGTCCCAAAAACCAGGCTGAAACTCATAATAAAGACCTTAATAACAGTGAGTTGGCCCCCTCACTCAATACCTTGGATGAAAATGAACATGAAATTGACGACGGAGACGAGGGTCCATCATCCCATCAACCAAGGAGAAGCAATAGAATTAAAACTTACTATAATAATCAAGGATACCGCCCTAACTATAAAAACCAAACAAAGTCTTTTTTAGGGCGGAAGAATTATCAGCGGCAAAACAACCCGAACAAACTGAAATAGAGGCCAATTTAAGCCCTATAGGTGCTTCTTCTTGTAAACCTACAATTTTGACTAATAACAAAGGTGATTTTTTTGTTTACAATTTTTCTGAAGTCAATATTGAACAAGACTTGATTGAACTTTTGGCCTTCGGGTTGTCTTTTGTCCCTGATCAGAAGATCAGTTTACCTAAGCTTCTTATGGACCTTAAATGTTTTGTGCGGGGTTTAAACCTCAAAGTGTTGTTTAATGGTGATTCCAACAAACACAAACCTCCTTTTAAATTACTAAGTGCCTTTAACCCCCCCCTCCACCCTACCTTGCACACCTTCGAGTATGCTTGTGAACTTGATTTTAGACATCTATTCAAGAATATTAGATGGCTTGATACTAATAGTAATATTACACCTGAACAGAGTTTTTGTTTGAAAAATCTATGTAATTTACCCATTAGAGTGATCAAACCAGATAAGGGGGGGGGGCTTAGTCATCTTTGATAAGAATGACTATAATTTAAGAATGTCTAAGGTACTTGATTCTCCAGCTTATGAAATTTCATCTGTAAATGAGACAACAGGCCAGTACAACAGGATTAAGGGGTACTTCAGAGATTTGTTCATTGAAGGGAAGATCGATATCGACACCTTTAACTTCATCAACATCTCCTTCCCTAGAGTTCCGACCATGTTTGGAATCCCTAAAATTCACAAAAACTTAGAGGATCCACCCATGCGGGCTCTAGTGGATGGGAGATGTTGTATTACCCACCCATGTGCTAAGGTTGTCGATCATATTCTCAGTAAATACCTTAAACTGCTTCCCCAGATCTGTAAGGACTCTTGGTCCTTTTTAAGGTCTATCAACAATATTCTGTTCAACCCCTCCTACAACTTTTTAACCATCGATGTGGTGGATTTATACACCTCCATACCACACCAAGAAGCTGTGGAATGGGTGGAACTGATGCTGGTGGACCTGGAGGCACCAAAAGAGGAGGTTGAGGTGGTTACCCTCTTACTTGACATTATTTTATCGTCCAACTTTTTCATCTTTAACAACCAGCAATATTTGCAGAAAAGGGGCATAGCCATGGGCTCCCCTTGTGGAGGGAGTGTGGCGAACCTCGTGGTTGCCTATTGGGAAAAGACCTTTTTGTTTAAACATCCACAGTTTAAAGAGGCTTCAAAATATTACACCCGCTTTTTGGACGATGTATTTGTCCTTATTCAGGGGAATCTGGATATTGTTACCAACTTAATGAAGAACTTGAATGAATCATGTACTTTTTTAACATTCACCTACCACTTTTCAGGCAGTGAGACTGATTATTTGGATGTTAAACTTGTCAAAGACGTTCATAACAATTGTTTCCTCTCTAGGATTTTTAGGAAGCATACTTATTGCAACGCTTTCCTACATTTCACCAGTAACCACCCTTTGAAACAAAAAAAGTCCATCGTCAAAGGCCAGTTGGTTAGAGCTACACGTATGTGTAGCACCCTTACGGATTTCGAAGATGAATGTGTTAATCTTAAGAGCATGTTCCTAAATAGGGGCTACCCAGGTGAATTATTAGATAACCTTATTGATGAGGTTACTTTTAAAAGAATTTCAGGGTTTTACCAACCTTTATTACAGGGCCCCATACAGCATAACTCACAATCTATGGTGGTTTTGGAAACATCACCAGATAGCAACGAACCTGATCACCTCTTGGATGAACATAACATCTCTGACCAGGTTCCATCTACTTCTACCCGTGATTTTAAGAGTAGTTTTGTTATTACACATAACAAACACATTGGTAGTATGTGTTCCATCATTAAGAAAAATTGGGATTTCATTTTAAATGATGCTTATTTACTTGAAATTTTGGGTTCTTCCCCTTTTTTTGTATTTAAGAGGGGCAAAAATCTGAAGGAATTGTTGCAAACAAGAGATTCATGTTCTGTTCTATCTAGACAAACCGGAACATTCTCCTGCGGGTTTTGTAATTGGTGCAGATTATTAAAAACTGGAAATTCTTTCACCATAAGAGGGGAAAAATTTTACATTAGACATAAAATTCTTTGTGACACTAGATCAATAATTTACATTGCATTTTGTAATTGTTGCCCGGCATTTTATGTTGGTAAAACGGACCGCAGATTGCGTGACTGAGTTTACCAACATAATTATGCCATAAAAAATAAAAAGACTGACAACGCTCTTTCCAAACATGTTTTAGATCATGCTGGGCACAGCTTCTCATTCATGGGGATTGACTTAGTAAATGTAGGGGTTAGGGGGGGTCCGCAAACTCTCCTACTTGAATTAAAGGAGTTGGAATGGCAACTATTATTAAATGCCTTTTCCCCCCCCTGGTCTTAATGAAGCCTGTAACATCTCTGTCATATTAAAATATAAAAGTTACCTCAGGAATTAGCATTGTTTGTTAGATCTAAAGTAATTGGTAACATCTTTGTCACTTAGAGATACAAAAGGTACCTTAGGAATTATTTGTTTATTGTTTGTATGTAGTAATTTATTAGATTTTGGTACATACATTCATACATTTTGTGTATACATATACTCATATATTTTGTGAATACATCCTTTGTATACAATGGATAAGGTCCCATAAATTTAGATGTTAGTTATTCACTATTATAGGGTTTTAACCTGTTTTTAAAATTTTGGTGCACTTGAGGTTAAAACTTGTACCTCATTTGTGAACCTCTTCCGTGACTATCTTCGTTTGACAAATGTTTTTCACGTGGTATAGGAATTTAGGCGTCTCATTTGTTTGAAATGCCTATAAATATATACACTTTTAAGAGTGGTTGATTAATGGTTGTACAATGTCAGGAATGATGTTTTAGTCTGACTGCTTTACTTTTGTAAATTGAAAGACTATTGTTTTTAGTTTGGTTGTTGCTAAGGATATGACATCATGTCAATCGAACGTTTTATTTTTAAAAGTGGTTTTGGCGCTGTTTTGTATTTGTCTGAAGAAGCTTCTGCTTTGGCCAGGAGCGAAAACGTTTTTAATAAAATACGTTCACGATTTATTCTTGGTTCCCGAGTGGATTGGATGAAAATAAATCACTTGGCACTCAATGCCTCCAAAACAAAACTAATGGTATTTACCCCCTCCAAAACCACTTCCTTCGACATAAACTCTTTCTCAATTACCAGCCAAAATAACTCACCCCTGGAACTGGTGTCTGAAACCAAGTTACTAGGTGTTCAAATTGGCAACCGGCTTAATTTCAATTCCCATCTACAACTAAATATTAAAAAAACCCATCAAAAACTAGGTATGCTCTACCGTCAGAATCAATACCTTACAAGCTCCTCCAAAATCTCTCTCGCTTCCTCCTTTCTTATCCCCTCTCTTCTCTACGGGGCTCCATGGCTGACTAATCTTCAGACCTCTCTAAAAAAAAACAGCTTTCCTCTTGCTATAACAAAATCGCCAAATTCGCTAACAGCCACAGGTCCTCCACCCACCACTGTTCCTCTCTCCAAAAACTAAATTGGCTTGAACTACCTAATCATCTCATCTATACACAGCTGACTTTAGCTCATAAGCTCATTCTCAACCCCTCTCTGTGTCCCTCCCTGTCTTCTGGCTTCAAAATGCACCTACCAAATAGAGTCTTAAGATCTAACAATCAAAACCTACTAGAAGTTCATAAACCATCTCATCCCCCAGGCAAACACTTACTATCCTTTAACCTTGCCCGTCTCTGGAACTCACTCCCACCATCCATTCGCACTACCTCTAACCAGTACATGTTCAAAAAATCTCTTCATACACATCTAAAGTCCCAATGGGATTGTTCTTGCTCCCATCCCTCATAAATATAAGATATCTTATCCTCCTTTTACGCTTATGATACTTAACTTTACCTAACAAAACTTATGTTCCTTCTGAATAACTACTCTGTAATGTAAAAAATGTTACTGTCTCAGCATATTTACTTCACATTAATCCTCATTAGATTGTATTGTTTTAATGCTTCATGAATTTTGAGCTCAAATGTTTCATCTTTTACTTTTGTATAATTATTATTAGCAATCTTTTGTATGTACCTAATCTGTCTGTGTTGGAGCTTTTCTCCCCAGGACTCCATTGAAAACGGGTTCTTTTTGGCCCAATGGACTATCCTGGTAAACCAACTGCAAATAAATAAATAAAAAAATAGAGGTGCTGTCAAAAGGTAAGTGCTTGGCATTTGCAGAGGAAAGTCATTGGGGCTGTTTTCTATAAGGTTGTGATTTGTCTTCCCCTCCACTGGGGGCCGAAGCACCCCATTGTTTAGGTCTGTAGGAGCCTTGGGGCTGAGATCTGCCTCTTGGGCGTCTGTATCTGCCTCTTTGTGGTCTGTCTGACACTGGAAAAGACCAATTTTTTGAAGGCCAGTTTCTACTAAATCTAGGTGGTTGAACCTGTAAGAAATCTTTCACTGTCTGCATTGACTTTGCTTTATCCTCCATTTTCTTTAACACCTCTTCTGCCTTAACACCAAACAAAGTATCATGCTGTAATGGAGCATCCAATAATTTTACTTTAACATGGTCAGGTAAACTTTGTTCTTTCAACCAAGCATGCCTTCGAATAACAGAGCCTGTAACTGCGACTCTACAAGAAGCCTCTAATGAATCAAAACCACATTGCAGAGTATGCTTTCCCACTTGTTCAACTGCATGCAATAAATCCTGCATTTCCTTACTATCAGGACTTTCTGTATTTGAAACCATTTTCTGCTTTAACAATGACATGAGGTACTGTTGATATTTAAGCATGTGAAACTGACAGTTTAAAAACTGACAGCTAAAGTAGCAGAAGTGTAAACTTTTCCCCTCATCTGTCCAGAGCTCTGGAGTCCCGATCAGAGTGTACAGGATTTTTAGCAGTGGAAGCCTTAACCCCTTTAGGACCCTGAGAAATTGTTTCTGGGTCTGCAGCAGGGTTTTTGTAAAGAAATTTAAGAGAATCAGGGACCCTGTAGTACCTGTCTGGCTTGACTGGTGCAGGGGGTAAAGAATCAGGAGTCAGGCTGGATTCAGAGAAAACATCATCCACAATATCAAGCACAAGGGGGATCCACAATATCAAGCACAAGGGGGATAGCCAGGGGCCTGTGCTGAAGCAATAATAGAAGTCTCTGAACCTTTTCTTGGATTCTGAATAATCTTGGCTCTCCCAATGGAAATGCTCCCTCATGGTGTGCAGGGTTTCCCCAAAAGAATAATCCTCAGGCGGAGAGGCTGAAGGTATGGACTCTTCTGCATCAGAGTCCTCATAGGGAGGTAGAGAATATCCCTGATCAGAAGAGGAATCAGAGGAAATGGAAACTGGTCAGAGGAATCATAATCAGTGTCTTGCCTAGACCTTTTGTCAGGAGGGGGATTGGGAACCCCTGATTATAGTAATTAGGTCTTCGGCCATTTTAAGCATCTGTTTCTTTGGCATGGATGACTGTTCTGGAGAATGCTGTACTTGTTGCCTTGTCTTTAATGGTGTTTTTGACTTTGCTGCTGTAGTGGGCTTAATTGTAAGCTGTGAAGGTCTGAAAACACCCTCAGAAGCCGATGCCTGCTCAGCGGCTCCGGACCCATCTGCGGGTATAGATTCCGTAGGCCCAATACCTTGAGTTTCCACAGGCCTTGGTGTCTCCACGTGGCTGTCTGTTATGGCCTTGGCTCTGAGGGAGCGGGTGTCAGGGGCTGCGAAAGTGCCTCACTGAGAACCGGCGAATGGCCTAGAAGAGGCTTCATCGTCAGTTTTGGACCTCAGATGCCTGTCCTTTTTTTTTTTGTCTTTGTATTTTTTATAAGTTCTGGTCGTCGTTTATTCCAACGGCATTATGTAATTAAACCTTTGGCCAAAATAATGTAAAGCAAAATCAAACCGACGTTTAATAGTGTGTTTATTGAATCTAGCACAAAACCGACAATTAGTAACGGCGTGGTCAGGGCCTAGGCAAGGAATACAGTAAGAGTGAAAGGTCCTTATGAGGTATTTGCTTCCCACAAGAAATACAATTATTAACTTTTACTGACATCGGTCTGGAGCAAGGAAAAGTTTCCCCAACAGGGTACTTAGCTTTACTGAAGACTTCGGTTCTGAAACACAATTTTGAAAATCTCAGGAGTCGGCCGACCGGCACTTGCGAACTGCTTTTGCTTCGGGCACCGCGCGGCAAGAAAGACTGGGGAAAATGGCGTCAGTTGCAACTTTTATACCCCTGGCGCACTGATGTCAGGGAAGAAGCGACAGCAACTGACGCCGGACCAAGACTTTGGAACTCGGGCCGACTGCGGGTCGCCTGCCAGCAGGATAACCCAAGTGTAATGACTGCAACAGTGAAACACAATGAATATCTGAAAGTGCAGTGATCCTGCTCTGAAACGTAAGTATTTCCTGCATGATTTCCTGATTGGAATGTGTAGGTAGGCCTCTTTTAGGTCTAGGGTGGCTAACCAAGCATCCTTGGAAAGCAAAGGAAGAAGGTGCTGGAGGGTGAGCATTTTGAATTTTGGTATTACCAGAAAGGTGTTTAGAATAAATAGGTCATGGATGGGGCGCCATGTGCCCTCTTTTCTGGGTACCAGGAAGAGTCTGGAGCAGAAATTTTGGCCTGGCTGCTCTGCAGGAATATGCTCTATTGCCCACATAGAGAGGAGGGAAAGACCTTGCTTTTTGGCCTCTGCCCACTGGTTTGGGGGAAGATATGGGAATCCTTTTGGGGTTTGCAGAGTGTGAAATTAAAATGTGTATCCCTGGGACACTATGTTGAGGACCCAGCAGTCGTTGGTAATGGTGGCCCAGTTGCTTGCGTGGAAGGAGAGATTTCCTCCTATGGGCAAGTGCAGGTGGGCAGAGGGAGGGGGTGGAAGTGTAAAGTCAGTGTGAGCTCTTACCATAAGGGGGTGGCTTTGCACTCTATGGTTTTGAAGAGGAGGAACTCCATTGCTTATATCTCTGCATTCCCTGGGGCTGTTGTCTGGGGGGGGGGGCTGCTTCCCCTGGGTCTAAGCTGAGCTGACCTGGGGGGGGGCAGGAAAGGACCAGTGCTTGGAGGGGCAATGCCTACTGAACCTCGGTGGCTGGACCTGTAAGAAGTCTTTAACTATCTGCATAGATTTAGCTTTTTCTTCCATATTTTTTAGGACCTCTTCTGTCTTGGTGCCAAATAAGTTGTCTTTACGCAAGGGTGCATCCAATAATTTGGATTTGACATGGTCTGGCAAGGTCTGTTCCTTAAGCCAAGCATGTCTTCTAAGTACAGAACCACAGTGACTGCTGCCCTGCAAGATGCTTCTAAGGCGTCAAAACCACATTGTAAGGTGTGCTTAGTTACCTGACTTGCAGAATGTATCAACTCTTGTAACTCTATTTTCTGCACAAGCAGGGAAAGAAGATATTTTCTGTTTGAGGAGTTCCATGGTATGTTGCTGATATTTCAGCATATGGAACTGACAATTTAATGCTCTAATAGCAAGAGTAGCACAGGTGTAATACTTCTTTACCCCATCTGTCTAATGCTCGAGAATCCCTATCTGAGGGGGTGGCACTCTTAGCTGAAGTTGCTTTGATTCCTTTAGGTCATTGAGAGATGACCTCGGGGGTCAGCAGCAGGATTTTTGGAAAGAAATTTGAGAGAGCCAGGGACTCTACAGTACCTGTCAGGTTTCCTGTGAGCAGGAGTCAGACTGGACTCCATAAAGACATCATCCACAACATCCAGGACAGGAGGAATGGCCAGAGGTCTGTGCTGTGGAAAATCTAAGAATTCCCTGAGTCCGTTTTTTGACTGAGGATAGTCCTGACATTCCCATTGGAAATGCTCCTTTAAAGTATGTAGGGTTTCCCCCAAAGGGAAAGTCCTCGGGTGGAGAGGCTGAAGGTATGGATTCCTCTGCATCAGAATCCTCAAAAGCAGAGAGGGGTTGCATATCTTCATATTCAGATGCATCAAAGTCATCGGACTCTTGTTCAAATATAACTACTGGGGACAAGTCTCTCTTTCTTTTGGAAGGGGTATCCTGGCTTCCCCTGATAGCATTATAAGGTCTTCCGCCATTTTAAGCATTTGAGACTGAGGCACGGAAGCAGGGCCTCAGCTTGGGTCATCGTTTTTCTGGGTGTGGTTCGTACCCTGGGCCTTAGAAACTCTGTAGTTTTCGAAAGAACTGTAGACGAGTAAGAAGTCGGTGTGTGTCGAGTATCGGTAGTGCAAAGTACTTCCTCAGAAGCCGGTCCCTGCTCAGCGGCTCCGTACCCATCCAAGGTAGAGACATCTGCAGGATTCTTAGTCGAAGAAGAGCCTTGCGGCATACCAGACTCTGAAAGGGTCTCGGTAGCAGCCTGCAAATCCAGAGAAGCAGGCACCAGGGGCTGCAAAAGCGCCTCAATGAGGACCAAAGAACTGACTACTAGCTTAATGGAAGCATCGTCGGCAGTTTTGGACCTGTGCGGTCTGTCTCTGTCTTTATCCTTACTTTTTTTGGAAGATCGGTTGTCGGATGGCTTACTGAAGCCATATCGGAAGTCAAAGTCTAAGAGCGAAAATATCTAGCTACAATAAGGGCCTGACGACGTATAGTTCAAGCGTTGAACAAAGCACAAAAGAGACAGCAGGGAATGTTGTGGTTTGGGCCTAAACAAGTGACACAGTAGGAATGAAAATCTTGGTGTGGTATTTGCTTTCCACAGGCGAGACAATTGTTAACTTTTTCTGACATCGGTTAGAGCACGAAAAAAGGATCAACAATGGGGTACTAAGCTTCAGAAGACTTCAACTTCAATTCGGAAACAAAAAACCCAGGTAGCGGCCGACCGGCACTCATGCAAACTGCTTCTGCTTCGGGCTCCTCTGCAAGAAAGACTGATGTCATGGCATCGGCTGCCTGTTTTTATACCACCAATGACCTGACATCAGTCCTGGAGCGACAGCAACCGAGCCAGAAATACCAAGCCTCTGGTATTTGGGCGGACTGAGGGCTACCCTGGCAGGGATAACCTAAATGTGATGACTGCAACAGTGAAACACAAAGAACATCCCATTTTTCTTTGGTCATCAGTTTCTAAAAGGGGAAGTTTCCTTGAAAGACTGGGAGGAGATTGGCCAAGGTATGGTGTGTGGGGGAGGCTGATAGTTAAAATCTGGAAGATTTGTCAGCAAGTGAACTTTTAGGTCCTATGAAATCTGTTTCGGGCTTGTCTCAGAATTTCCATTTGAAGAATTGCTTACCTTTTCACCAGGATTTTTGTTCCTTGTGAAAAAATAGTCCTACCTTAGAATAGTAGTTACTAGGAAATTTAAGCACCAGTGAAAGGAAAAATTGTTTAAGTCTTGCATTGTTTCACCTCTTTCTTGCAGGTTTTTAAAAATGCCAGCAGTAGCTGAACCAAAAAAAGACCATTTGTCCAAGGGTGCATCTGCTGGCATGGCCTGCAGTGTAACCAAGAGTATCTCCTAAGGATAGGACCAGTAGCTATAGCCCTGGAAGAAGCATCAGCTGCATCATGCCTACATTTCACAAAGTCTAGTTACCAGAGTGGCAGTGTTGAATAAGCACAAAAGAAAAAGACTTGCTGTCAGAATCAGGAAAATCAGAGATTAACTTACTCATACAGACTAAAATGGATGGAAGGTGCCAAGACATGCAAGTCTAATAGTTAATGACACAAAGTGTAGCAGAAGTGTATACTTTCGTTTCATACCCATCCATAGCTGTAGTATCCTTGGCACTGGGTAAGGCAGTGGTAAAGGGAAGACGCTTGGATGTTTAGTCAAACTCAACAGATATGACTACTGGATCTGAAAAGTAATTTTTATAAAAAAACATGTAGGTACCGGATACCTTACAGAACCTATCATTTTTTTCTGTGACTGCTGGTTATGTCTCAGGGTTAAGGCCAGATGTCAAGAAGTCATCTGTAGGGCCTCAAACACAGTAGGGAAAGCAGAGAGCTTGGGAACACCCATATTTAGCAAGATACACACACACACACACACACATATATATATATATATATATATATATATAGTTTTTTTGCATATAAGACACATGCTTCCCTTCCCACTGAAAGTGTTGCATCATCTTTCAGATAGTGTCTCCCCCCCCAAAAAAAAAAAAACAAAACACAAAACAATTAGGGAAATAAGAAGGAGGAGTATCCTCACCCACTGATTCAAATCCAGCTGGGAAATGATGGGAAAAAGCAGGAGATTTGACTTCAGAATCTGAACCTTCTTCCTTAGTAGTGCATCTCCAAGTTACTTTTCAGGTGCAGAAGCAAGGAGGAAAAGAAATTAGGTTTAAAGCACATAAGAGCCTTAAAAAGGGCTTTGGAAAAAAAAATCATACAATTCCTTCTGTGGGTCAAATGGAGGAGTAGCAGCAGAAGAATTATGTTTGATCTTTCTTCCGCTTTTTGTATCAGTAGAATTTAAACAAGAAAGTTTAGACCCCTTATGTACTTCAAGGAGAGTACTCGGTACCTTCACTGATGATCTGAGGAATGCTCTATGGTCCCTCAGAAATAATCAGCCATGGTTCTCCCTTCGTAGCCTTACCAGCCATAGGACTGGTCATATGGGACATGCTGTTCAACCGCATCCTGCTGGCCTCCAATGGGGATGTGACAGTGGGAGTAGCAACAATAACTGGGAAGTGAGAAGGATCACACATCACAATAGAGATTTCTGGGTCTGTTCAGACAACTGAAACTCCCACGGGTTTAGAGTTCTTCAGCTTTTTTACAACTGTTAAGAGCTGTTCAACAGGAAGGATTCAGAGGCCAATCCAACTTGCACTACTCCTTTTAATTTTTGGTTTTCAAAATAAATTTTAAGAGAGAGACTAAACATCTCCTAATGGTCTTATGGCCAAAGGTTTTACAGTTAGAGCACCCCCTGACATTGTGAGTAGGACCAAGGCGAAAAAGACATTTAGTATGCTGGCCTTTACAGAATCTGCCTGCAGGAGTCACATTTACCTCTCTTGGCTAATATGAAAGATGGAATATTTGCCAAAATTTAAGCAAAGTTCCCAAATGGCGATATTTATTTGATTACACTCGATGGAACCATCACAGGCCGTATATTTAACAGACTGAATGGCTAAATGGAGTCTCTCGCCTTGGGCTGATGGCAAAAACATTTTGCTGGTGTCTCCCTTATGTACTGGCACACTTCCAGGTGCCTAGATCATGAGTTGGACATGTGTTGTGAGAGGCAAACGCCCAAAATTTGATATTCTGGCAGAATATATGACATCCCTTAACAGGATACTTCCCATATGTGAGTAACACTACAACAGAGATCAAATGAAGGACATCAAAGTGGATTACTGGTATACTAAAAATTATAAATTCATCAACCTATGTGGATATTAAAATGTGCTACAAAACAGCTGACATCGATGCCATCTACTTACTTTATCAAAAAACTTGAGCATAAATTGCAGTAAATAAGCACAGATGTTGAGTAAGGCCAAAGTAAACAACATATATAGCTAGAGCAGAAGGAATTAACTGCATATGCATCACTGTAGTTCATACTTTATCATTTAGCCTTTCCACTAAAAGTACCTGCAACTCAAGCTAAAAACTCTTAAGCTTCTTACTTAGATTATTTAAATCAATACTTAAATTTAAATTACTTACATTTTCTGTGTGGAGACCTCTCCTGTTTGGCATCTACTTTGCTGAAGTAAAAGCCAATACCAAAAGGCTCTGGCTGACTAAGTTTGCAGATGACTGCAAGCTAGGAGTAATCACTGAACCCCAGAATGACTTGGCTATCCCTGCAGGAAGACTAAGATTTTAAGCCCAGCAACAGATTATTTTCACTGAGTGGAAGACATGGTGACCCTATGAATGACACAGCAGTCTATAAATGCTGCCTGACTAAACTGGACTAGCAGATAATGTTGGTCAATTCCTGGAATTCAAACCTGTATAAAGTACAGCTGCATAAAATATTTATCATAACAGATATTCTACTGATCACTGTTGCAGTATTCCAAACTGCTGGGCTATTTTGCCAAATAACCAGAATGCCCGGGCCAGTGTATCAAAACCAAAGCTTTCCATACAGCCCTATGTCCGATGCATGACCTATGCACTTGAGAAAACAGTATCTGCTGAGAAGATGCCTGTATTAACAGGTCATCCAAATAAGGGAATATCTGGATTCTCTGAGTTCTGCAGTAGGCCAAGCACTTTGTGAAGATTCAGGGGGTGTAGAGAGTCCAAAAGGCTAAGCAGAGAACCTAAAGTGTAATGAGCCAGTAGAAAACCTCAAAAATCTCCTATTAACTCTAGTGAATAGCAATGCAGAAACAGGCATTCCTTTAGGTCCAGAGGCACTAGGAAGGCTTGAGGGAGAATGAATGTAAGCAAAGTTTTGCAGGGACAACATCTTGAAATATGGGACACAGAGAAAGGTGTTGAAGGCACTAAGATCCAAAACCAGTCTCTAATCTCCTTTTCTTGGTAGAAGCAACAGTTTGGAATAGATCATTTTTCCCGCAAATTGTGGAGGCACTGATTCTATCGTGCCTTGCATGATCAAGGCCTGTATTAGGAGATGCAATAAATGTATCCGATTTTGGTGAGGAGGAGAGGGGATACCAGTGAATAAAGGCACTTTTTCCAGGCATTCTGTACCCATTTTGAATGGCGGAAAGAACACATTTGTCTGAACTGATGAATAGCCACTTTTTTAAGGAATGAGATGAGCTTTTTGAACAGGTAGTGGGAGAGAACCAAATGGTAGGGCGGGGGACAGAGGGTAGTCAGGCAGACATGGGTAAGGAGGAACTTCAAATTTAGAGATGCCATCTGGTTTGTCTTGGAATCCTTTCCTAGGCATTTTCTTAGCATTATAAGATGGCCCTGGGTCCCTGCGAACAAAGGAAATGGGTTTTACAGGGCAATTCCTTTGATATTTTGGCACAGAAGTAATAAAGATCTGATCTGTCTACAGTTCTTGTCCCTGCAACTGGTTGAAAAGACTGTCAGCATCTACACTAAAGTTCCTTCTTTAAATGACAGTCTAGGAGTTTTGCCTTTATATCCCCTGGTAGGAGTGAAGACCGTAGCCATGCACACCTACTGATTATAGAACCTATAGCTCTTGCCCAGGAGGACTCTTCTACTGTATCACATCTGCATTTTATGCCTTTCCTAGCCACTTGGGAAGCCCAAGTCACCAATGATTAAGCCCGTTTACTTGCAGATTCCTCAGGTGAGCATAATGTTTTATTTAAACTGGCCAGAATATACAATAAGTATTTAGTTACTTGAGTCTGACAAAGAAGGGTCTGCCACTGCGTTTTGTAGACATTATAAGCCTTCAAGTACCTTGTCAAACCTCTCAGGCCTTTCAGAAGCTGGTGGCTGCCAGTCTGATGCACTGGAAGCATCAATTAAAGCCACCAAAACAGGAGGTACTTGTGCAGGAGCAGGCATGCCTACTTCAAAGAAGTAATAGTATCTCTACCAAACTTCAGAAATTACTTAGATTCTCATTTAAAATGCTTCATCATATTAACCGTTTCCCTAAATTAAGTTTCTTCAATAGGGGAGTGAGGAGAAAGGGAATTTTCATAATCTGAGGCTACCTGGCCCAGCCATTGGATATTTGATGAGTAGGTCAAGGAGTGCTCATCTGATTGACTCATAGTCTTCATCCTAAGAAAAAGCATGTAAGTCTCTCTTTAGGGAAGTGGAACGAGAAAGTAGTAGTAGTAGGGCCTGCAAAGGATGGTGGCTTAAGTAGGACCTCTGAAAAATGCACCCACTCTATTAACCTTAACATTTGAGGGCAGGAAAGACTTCTAATGTTTTTGTTTCTTTTTCCTAGGTGCAACACCTGCTTTGAATAAACAAGGAGGCTATGACCCCTGTTGAAACTCAATGAGTGACCCTGAAATTTCCTCTCAAATGAAGATCAGGAGTATACCTTTGGGTCCTTTGGAAACCATTAACTGACGTTCCCCCTTCTTGCCATTACTGTTAACTTCAGTCTTTTTGGACATGCAAACTACAGATGTCATACCAGCCTCTGGTGAGGTCATGGGAGTCTGGGTAGATATTGAGCACACTGCAAGTTCCAAAACCTCTGCAGGTACATCAGAGTCCAATTGGGCAGATATGTTATCAGACTTAGGCTTCAAACTTGTTCATATGAATAAAGAGAAAGGAAAGTTAGGTTCTTGAGGTCTTTAGAAAAGGCACTGGTAGTGGAGATTCTTGCAAGGGAATATACCTACTGCAATCACACTTTCCCCTCCTAGCTTACATCTGTTGGAGCAATAAACAGTAATGCAACTGAGAAAAAAAATAAGGAAACGTCCCTAATAGGGCACTTATCTAAACCAGTGAAGCTCAACAGTGACAAACAGCAAACGTAGAACAGACAGGTGCAATATCTGCTTTCAAGACTGGTGGTGAGATAGTTTGAGGATTTATGCTCATACATCCACTTATGTAACCTTATGCCCATGGGCTTAGGTCATGCATCTTACATATGGCTTTGATACCACTGCCAGATATCCAGGTTAATTTGTCAAGATAACACAACAGTTGGGAATACTGCAACAGTGACCTAAGAAAGGACATATTTCACTTCCCATAAAATGAAGATGACAGTAAAAAGCAATGAGGGATCAGGATCACAACTACAAACAATACCAGAAAGTTGCATCCTTTTCATCCCATCATAAGTCTGAGCTTTTAGCAACCAAAGGAGCTCCTTGCATTGAGGTGAAGATAATGCACTCAGTAGACTAATAAAACTACTGACATGGACTTCATTGGACTCCAGAAGAGGAGTCCTCAACAGCAAGTTAGTAGAAAAGAAAAGGCCGTCATCTACACTAACAAAACAAATATCTGGCAGTGAATTCCTGACAACATGCCATACAGCAGTTATAAAGCCCCGACTGCAACACAGATGGCCCAAATTTATGGCTAGAGACTTTGTGTTGGAAGAGCTGGACAAGGTACACAAAGTGAGTGGCTGACACACCTGCCCATCCTGGGGATGACTAGGCCAGCCACTGCTGTGAAAGGTAGTAGTTTGACAACAGCAGCATGACTGCCTGCCAATCAGCATATGCTGCAGCTGGAATCAGACATGCACAAAGTGTATGCGCATGGAGGCCGGTACTACGAACTGCATTGTCTGCCACCATCATGATTGGGAATCATGGCCCAGCAAATACACCTCTGATGGATACCTAGGGGATTGCCTCCCACACCTGAATTTCATCTTCTGAAAAGAAAAAAGATCAGCTCCCATCTCATGGAGGTATGGGATGGTTGATAAAAGACATGTAACATTAGTCATAAAATGTACACGTTTAAAAAATGGCAGAGATGTAAAAGTGAAAGCAGCTATCCAATTCTCCACGGACTATACTGCGACTTAAATTTTCTTCAGCTAACCGTAATTAAGTTAAAATGTATTACGCAGTTTGTAATCTGAGACATCATAGAGATACCAAAGAAACAAATGCATAACAAAGTGGCAACCACTGCTGAAAACTTTCATTTACTAACAGAGAACAAAATGAAGTAAAACAGAAGTGCAAAATGAAGAGTACATTTTCTGCAAATAATTTACAGTTTTGCAAAAGAAAATACCACAAACTGCAAGAAACAATAATGAAGCCCATGCAAAATAAGTCAGCACAGGAAAAACAGAAGGAAGCTAACCGGCAATGCTTACACAAATTACACAGACATCATTTTGATATAAAACAGCTGCACGGGCTACAAATGCACTTTATCTTGCTGAAAATCAACCTGTGACATCAAAGCTCCTCTTACATCACTCAACTACATCAGATATCTCAAAGGACCTAATTTTCTCTGTAAAATTAAGACACCAAACAAGTAGAACAAAAACTGCAAAATATTTTTCTCAAAAAATGAATGGAATCCTCTTTAAAGCAAGACATTAAATTACAGTTTAGTTCAAAGCAAGAATTATCCAATAACTTTTTTAAAAAGTAGTTTTAAATGAAATTTAAAGAAAAAAATTAAAAGCTACCCCGCCATGGCCAAAGAATTCACAGTAGCAACAATCACAGTATTTTCCTTCTTTCTGATTTGTAGATGTTGAAGTGCTAGAGCTATTTTCTGAACAACTATCCTCATCTTGGCTCTCCTCCCCATCATACTGCTGATGATCGTAAGTGTTGCTGTTTTCACAACGGTGGCCTTCGCAGTCTGGGTCACTGCAACAAAAAGACATTAATTAGAACTTTCTACTGTCTGATTTAGTTTTATGACACAACAGCCTGAAAACTAGTCTCACAACCAGCATGGAAACTCCAAAACAGTAGCTGTAGCGTTTCTATCCCATGTGCACAGCCCTATCTGCAATTACAATGGGCCTTTCTGAAGAGCTCCCACAAAGTGACTTACAAAGCTTACAGTTGAGAAAAAGAAACTAAATTAAATTTTGAAATGCAGTTAGACTTTTCCAAAACTGCATCAGCCTTTTCCCCCAAGTAAAGACTTCTGTCTGAAAATCCAGAGAGGGCATAAAAGAAAGCGTGCATGGCAGGCTCCACAGACTTCACAGTAACAGTTAAATCACAAGTAAATAAAATGCCAGGACAGGCATGTCACTATCTGCAGCAATACTTTAATTTCATCAATGTTATCGAGAGCACCATAATCAATGACAGGGTTATGTACCTGTAGAGCATAAATCAAATTTTCTGCTGACATCCTACCTAGCAGATCTTTACATCTTCAGAACATACTACTGTAAGTGAATGCTTACAACAGACCTTCTTCAGCAGTTTTATCACTGCATTCAGCTCTCAATATAATCACTGAACCTTAGATATAAATACAAAGCTCACAGAGAAAGGGGAAAGGTAATTTTTCTTAAGCCCTTAATGCTAAAGTCAGACTTTGCTAACAAGAGTAACAGAAAAATACAAAGAATATTACAGGTAACCCTCAAAAATGACCTGGAGATCTACACTTGCCTGATGTTTGCATAATATCTGGTGTTCCTTCAGGATGGCTTACTATCAAAATATCAAATGCTATTATGTGAACTTTGATTGTCTAAAGTCAGTTTATCAAATTTTCGTAACGGCGATTTGAAAATGTCGAACTTGCAACAGCGAATGTTAGTATGCATTCACTGTTGTGAGACAGACATACTGATTGGAGATCACACTATGGTGGGGATCGGAACTTTGCCCTTTTTCTCACTGTAAGGCGATCTTGGAGTTGTAATATATAAATTATAAGTAGCAGGGGGTGTGTGTTGAACATTACCTGACGTTAAGGTAAGTTCGAAAAATGTCAACAATTCTATTTCAAATTGCTGACTTTTTTTGTTTCGTTATTTTGATTGGTCGCTATTGTTAATTTCGATAATGTTTTTTGAGTGTAAGTAATTACTCACAAAAAAGTTTTCGAAATTTTGATAGCAAACCTTTGAGGATAATTTGAGTCAGTAGGTCTTGACATTATTACTCTCCTTCAAGAAGGATAAGCTTAAGAAAGAAATCCAGGCAACTTAGGGAGGCTGTCTCTGGAAGATTTCCCTCAAATAAAGCTGCCCTGTCCCTGTTCTGTATTGGTTATCTAGGGGCCTCACTGAGACCGATGCTGGTGTCAAAGCCATTGCCTCAGCTCAATGCCAAGAAGTGCATTGTCATCTCCTTTAGGAAAAAAACTGTACCCATGAACTACCACATAGGCGGTAGCATACTAAACACCAAAGGTGTGATAAGAGACCTCGGGACACAGGTGGACAGTAGTCTCTCCTTTGATAATCACATCGCCACAATTGTCAGGAAATCCTTCTATGTGGCACACCTCATCACAAAGGGGTTCACCTCCAGAAAAAAGAGGTCATTGTTCCTCTCTACTCATCCCTCATCAGAGCCATTATAGAGTACAATGCCCAGTTAGGCATGCACCTCGCAAGACATCTACAACAACTAGAAAGGCCACAGAAATACTTCAGTAAGAGAATTACCGGCCTCAAACAGATGCCATACACAGACAGTCTCAAAAAACTCCAACTCTACGCTGTTTATCGCCTACTCAGAGGTGACGTCTGCCTAACATCCCAAGCCATGTCAAACCCAGCTCTGTTGGACATGCTACACTTAAAGAAACCCCAATCCCTCTGAGCCACACACTCCAGGGACCTAAACCTTGCCACCACAATAAACACAACATGCTGCAGGGATAGACTCCTGTCGCAGAGACTTCCCATGCTCTGGAACAGACTAACCATTCATGTCAAGCAAAGCTCCTCATTAGCCCTCTAAGAAAACCTCAACAGTTGGATGGGAAATAGGAAATTCACCCGGGGGATCATTTCTGTGGCTCTGCTAGACAGGGGTGCAGGAAAATAACTTTCTTGGGTGGCGAAAAACAGGGAACATTTTTGTCTTTCTAATCTGAGAGGGGGATCAGTTACAGTTGGCAGAGGACATTAAGTATTTGGATGTCACGGCCAATTTTTTGAAACTTAAACTCAATTTTTCCAAGGAGAAAATTTGCTTCTTGGATGTTAAAATTGAAAAGATTGGCACTGATATTAGTACGAGTATATACAGGAAAAAGGTGCAACCCAATAGGTACACACACAGAGTGTATGCATGCTACCCCACACTTTTAAACACATTGCCAAAAGCCAATTGCTGACCGTTAGCATACTTAATATTGACAAGGATAAAAGTTGTCAGCAAACAAATAGCACTGTAGATGAATTTAGAGAGAGAGGATATGACAATAAACTTCTGTGCTAGTGCAGGACTTGTATACCTAGGTCTTTGTAAGACTTGTGGGGCATTCTATATAGGTAAAACTACACGAAAACTGAAAAGGAGAATATATGAACATCTAAATGCTATTAGAACGAAGGACAGTAACAATGCATTATACAAACACAGTTTATTGTGTGCTAAGGCCCAGTGGGTTTTTTTGTAATTGAAATGGTGCACCAGGATTCTAGGGAGGGCCCGTGGGAGAATAGAATAGAAGTAAGGGAGATATACTGGCAATTACTCTTGGAAGCTAACAAACTCCCCGGGTTCAATGAACACATTTCTATTGCGCCCATACTGAGAATGAGGGCTGCTAAATTGTAGAAGGATAGAAGTGAATTTAGTCCTATGTTCTGTGAAGCAATGCATTTTTTACTTTTATTTTTTCAGTGTTTCAGATTACTGTTGTCAATTCTTGTACATTAATTGCAATTTCTTAGGTATTCCACACCTTCTAATGTATTTTACAAATACATACGTATATATTTTTAGCAGATATCTAGTTTTTAGATTATTATAGTTATTTATTAGAAAGGGTCACTTATTTGAGCAAGAGTATTGATGTTTGAGTTTCTCATCTACTTTTTAAAAAAAGTATTTTAAATATGTATGGGTTTTATATTAGTATAAGTATGGTTATCGTGGCCTTAAGGGGGAAGTTGTATGGAACTGATTAAATATGTTAATAAATTATTCAATTAAACATTTAGGGGGGTATATAAGCTGCCTTAACTGATGAATTTGTTTGTACATCTAAAGAAGTCAGTGGATGAAAACGCTTTGGATTTTGGCTGGCGTTTATGCAATAAATCTGTTTGTGGCTGCTACATCTTTGCCCGGTGATTATTTTGGCACCTCCTACTGGTACCTTTTTATGACTGATACTTGTTTCCTGGTTAAGGTACCTGACCTTTTTTGGTTTTTTAACTTCTGGATAGGCTTACTGGGCTTATGCACAAAGTTGTAAATGATAGAGAAGGTTTGGCTAGACCATACTTTAAGTATAACAATGGTCAAAACACCATCCCAACTCAGATGAATAGGCAGGATTTTCTATGTTATAGTATCCGCGGTGGTAGTGCTGCGGTAGCATTGTCGCCTTACAGTAAGACGCTGATCGGTTCGACTCTCAGCTAGAGCGTCTTCTGCGTGGAGACATGCGTGAATGGGCATACCTTCGTTGAAGGTTGTGCATCAGGGCTGGCAACTCGGCACGTAAAAATCAACTGCCAATCATTAGCGGACCAGAGTTCTGCTGTGGTGACCCCTAACCAGGAAAAGCTGAAAGACACAACTATTACATACAGTAGGAGAACACATGAGGTCAAAAAAATTACATCAAATAACTGGGGTATTTTAGAAGCAATGCCTGAGCTCAGACAGATTGTTGGAATAAAACGTAACTTTGCATATAGGAATAGTTCTAACTTAAAGAAATGGCTTTGTTATAAGGATATGAATTATAATAGTAGGAAGGAAATGGTAATTAAGTGTGGGACGTTTTCATGTCACAGTTGTACTTGTTTGTAAATGCACACTAGTTGATAATGAATTTATACACCCTAAAACTAAAAGGAAATATATGTTTAGGTGTTTTTCTACATGCAACACTGTCAACATTGTATATTTAGCCACTTGCGTAACATGTCTGGGATTTTGTGTAGGTAAATGTACTAGAAAACTTAAGGCTCACATTACGGAGTACCAGTCAGACACCTGAAGGAATATCAACGCTAACGCTTTAGCTTGGCACATTACTGAAGGAGGTTCGGATCATGATTTTAAGTTCAGAGCGACAAATATAGTGTATAAAAATATGACAAGTGGCGAATTAAATAATGTGTTAAGATGTGAGTGAATATAACTGGATTGTTCGCTTGCAGGCTGACTCTCAACTCAGTATTAATGCTGTGGTTAGCATTAAGCTTATTTTAAAAATGAAACAAACGTAAGATATTTATATTAAAATATATATGTAGGCATTTACAGGGCATGTTTTTACAGAATGCCTTATGCTTTTAGAATTATACAATTTTAGAAAGGAAAAAGATATGTACATACATACTGCTATATTGTGCTTTTAAATGTTATAATTAACTGAAAATGATTTGTGATTGGGGATGGTGTCCCATGACCTTGATATGAATACCTTTCATAATGGAATGATTGTTGTTTTTAATTATGTTCACATTGAAGAAAGGCGATAACCCAAAAGCTTTGCGTTGGTTTGAATAAAGGTGTCATTTCCACAGTCAGGAGTTTTTTCTGGCTTGATTTTGCTGTAGTTCTGCAGACTGTTAACCACTGTACTTGATTCAGTTTTGTTGCTGCATTCTTGAACTAGACACACAGCTCTGAATAACAGACCCCGTGGCTATTTCCTGATGCATCCACAGCATAACCAAACTTCTTGAAGTGCTTGGCAACATGAGATGAATGGTCATGAAGTTCATGCACCTTGTGTCAGATCCTTGTGTAGTATCTCCTAGCTTTAGTCCTAGTCTCATCTAGCAGAGGCTGCTGATAGGAAAGCAATGGGGCCTGTCAGCTAAAAGCTATTAAAGACAACAGGGCAGAAATGCAAACATTTTTCCCCCCAATCTGTCAAGTATTCTGCACTCCTTGACATTGAGAATATGATTCCTGGATGGAGCCAAAGCTGAATCCTTGCTGGAATTCAAAGACATCATGACTGATCAGGCAAATGAAGCCTTTTTCCTAAAGCAACAGTCAGCTTTCCTTGGAGCACGGAAGGAGTCTTGTTCAACAGATGTACTGGTAAATACACCCACCAAGGAATCCATGACTGGAGGAACAATTCATGTTCTAGGTTCAAGCAAACTCATGAAACCTCTGTAACTGAACTGGGCCTCCAAGTATTCCTTGGCCTCTCACCAGGAAACCTTCATCCTATGAAGCTGTGCCATGAAGAAGAAATCTGCTAACAGGGAAGCAGATGTTAAGGTACCCTCAGTGAATGAATTATACACATCAGTAGAAGAAACCTGGCCAGCTCATCTATTTCTGAAACATGGGAATCTGAATCCTCAAGATAAGGTTCCACACTACTATTTTTTTAGAGAGGGCATCAGATTCCCTTGGTATTTCTAATTCTGGCCTTTTGGATTTCAGAGAGACATGAAACCCTCAGCTAGTTGGACAAGTTGGGCAGTAGAACCAGTAGAGGGTTATGACACTGCCGAAGCCAAGGAAAGCTAACTGGCTGGCAAGATTTAGTCTTCAGTGCCTTCTGCTGGAATCCCAACTTCACCAAAAGTAACAAGAATACGAGCCTCTGAAAAGTACAGTTTTGTACCTACCATAAATGTAGATGTTCGAGTGCTAATACAGCTGCAGTCATAACAGATGGGTTCTCCTGCCGTCAGGCGGGTCCTCGGTCGGCCGAATTCCAAAGTCTAGGTCCGGCGTCGGTTGTCGTCGCTTCTTCCCTGACGTCAGTGCGACAGGGGTATAAAAGAACCAGCCGATGCCATTTTCTTCAGTTTTTCTTGCCCCAGATGTCAGGTGCCCCCAGAAGGAAGGCAATACATAAATTTGTGTAATAAAGCAATGCCATATAATCAAAATACAGTAGTGCAAGCAAATACATCAAGAATGAATACCCCAATCAGGTTGCATGAGGAGATGTTAGCCAATAGGCCTGTCCCAAGAGGGGAAGGAGGGAGGGAAACCTGGGCTGCAGCTGTACTAGCACTCGAACATCTACATTTATGGTAGGTACAAAACTGTACTATGTTCATCGTGCATACAGCTGCAGTCATAACAGATGGGTAGAATCCCAAAGCTAAGAAAGGGGTGGTAGGCACTAGGTGGAACTAGGAGGAGCCAGAATGCCCTGCAAGAAGGCAGTGGCAAAGCCCGCTCTAGATATGGAGTATAGCGGAAGGTGGTAGTGCTTGGAGAAGGTATGCACAGAACTCCAAGTGGCTGCTTCTAAAATATCTTTGGTAGGAACTCCTCTGAGAAAGGCTGCAGAGGTATCCGTGGCCCTTGTGGAGTGAGATCTGATGCATGTAGGTACAGTTTTGCCATGAAAAGAATAGCAAAAGCATATGCAGTGGGCTATCCATTTTGAGATTGTCTGTTTGGAAATTGGCTTTCCTTGAGCTCCTATAGCATAGGACACAAATAGCTGTTCTGATTTTCTGAAAGGCTTTGTTCTGTCCAAATAATAACGCAGTTGTCTGTGGATGTCCAAGGAATGTAGTAATCTCTCCCCTTTGTTTTGAGGATAAGGATAAAAGGTAGGTAAGTGTATGGCCTGATTCAAAGCTACACTGGATACCACTTTTGGCATAAAGAACGGGTTGGTTCGTAAGGAAACTCTGTCCTGATGGAAGATGATAAAAAGGCTGCACAGCCATGAGAGCTTGTAGTTCCGATACCCTATGAGCTGAGGTAATAGCCAAAGCTGTTTTCCAGGACAAATATTGCAAATCTGATGAGGCAGCTGGCTCAAAAGGAGGCAAGGTCAGTTTTTATAGAATGAAATTGAGATCCCAAGCAAGTATTGGTCGTTTCCTTGGTGGTTTTAGATTCTTAGCCCCTCTGAGGAACTGTCTTAAGAGGGGGTGAGAGAATAAGGGTGGATCAGTGTTGTATTCTGCAGAAATGGCTGAGGCATGGATTTTGATGGATGAGAATGAAAGTCCACTGCTTAGCAGCTCAGCTAGATACTGTAATATTTGAGGTAAATTCAGTTTTCCAGGATCCTGGCCCTTTTTCTCATTCCAGACACAAAACAGTTTCCATTTTATGGAGTAAGCTTTTCTAGTAGATGGCCTTCTGGCCTCCAAAATGACATCCTGCACCTCCTTGGAGAGTAGGGTCTGTTGTGATGCTAAGGAATCTTCCATGCGGCTAGATTGAGTGTTTTAGCTGACTGTGAAGAGTTTTGAAGCTGTGCTGAGTCAGAAGAAGAGGCATTAGAGGCAGGGTCCATGGTGGGGAATGCGTCAGGCTCCTCAGGAGTGGGTACCAGTGTTGTCTTGGCCAGTCTGGAGCAATGAGAATCATCTTTGGTCTGTCTGCTCTGGTTTTTAATAGAACTTTGGGCAGCAGAGGAAGAGGTGGGAAGGCATAAACTGTCATTGATGTCCAACTGAAAGAGAGCGTCCACTCTCCAGGCCTTTGGATGAAAAATCCTTGAGCAGAATTTTGTCAATTGGTGATTTTTGTGGGAGGCAAAGAGATCTATGTCTGGCCTTCTCCATGCTTGAATTATCTCTGTAAAAACTTGAGGATGCAACTTCCATTCGTGTGGATCTGTCATATTTCTGCTTAGGTTGTCTGCCAGCGTGTTTTCCTTGCCTGGCAAGTACTGTGCTTGTAGTTCGATTTGTAAGTCCAGGGCCATGTTCCAAAGTGACATGGCCAGTCTGCATAGGGGGTATGAATGGGTTCCTCCCTGTTTATGTACCACATTACTGTGGTGTTGTCCGTTCTTATCAATAGTTGACCTGGTTGCAGAAGGCCTTTGAAAGCTATAATAGCATTTATTACTGCTAGCATTTCCTTTTGATTGATGTGAAGGTGCTTTTCTTTTGGGACCATTTGCCCTGAATGCACCGATCTGTCATGTGCGCCCCCCAGGCGTAGTCCGAGGCGTCTGTTGTGATGACTTGATTTGCTTGAGGCTTGCTGAATGGGAGACCTGTGTTTGTTTGGCATGCTTGAGCCCACCACAGAAATTCCTTTTGAAGACATGGAATTAGTGGTATTATTGTTTCCAAACTGTGGCTGTGTTGAGACCATAGGTTTTTCAGGTACCACTGAAGTTTCCTCATATGCAGCTTTGCACATGGGATTAGTAAGATGCAAGATGCCATGAATCCCAGAGCCTGCAGGATTTTCCTTGCAGTCAGCCTGGAGTACTTTGCTAGTGTTCTGAAGTATTGAGTTAGTTGCCCCTGCTTCTCTGGCGTGAGGTAGGCCATCTGGGTGTTTGTGTCCAAGTTGGCACCCAGGAAAATTATTTTCCGAGAGGGTATTAGCCTTGATTTCTTTTTGTTGACTGTGTATCCCAGAGAATTCAACAACATTATTACATAAGCCAGATGTTTCAGAAGAATGTGCTTGCTGTCTGTGCAAAGTTTCCCCAAATGAGTAATCCTCTGGGGGGGGGGGGGGATACAGAGGGAATGGACTCCTCTGCATCAGAGTCTTCAAAAGGGGAGTAAGAATGTTCCTGTTCATCAGAGTGCTCTGAAATAATGGAGCCCTGATCAGAGGAGGGGGATTCATCCTCCACTCTGGGCCTTTTGTCCAGGGGTTGAGAACCCCTGATAAGAGTAATTAAATCCTCAGCCATTTTAAGCATCTGTTTTTTAGGCATGGGGCCTGGAGATGGGCCCTGTGTAGCTTGTCTCTTAGAATGCATGGCTGCTTTAGACTTAGTGAAAGCCTTGATGGAAAAAGAGGAGGAAGGTCTGAAGACACCTTGAGAGGAGGTAGACCTGTCCACATTTTGAGATTCACCGCCAAGAGTGGCTTCGGTATCTGTAGTCGGGGTGTGGGCAGAGGAGCCTGTGACCTCAGGCACAGGAGACACCGCCAATTTAGTGTCGTCGGTAGTCAGGGGCTGCATAGGCGCCTCGCTGAGAATCGGACCACGTGTAGTCAGCTTTGGCGTGGTGTCAGTAGAGGCCGCGGACCTCGTGTGTCGGTCCTTATCTTTGCGCTTTTTAGACAAAACTGGAGTCGGAGTATCCAACGACATAATAGAGTTAAATGTTTTACCAAAATAATGCTGGGCGAACTCTGCCCGACACTTAATGGTGCATTTGTTGAATGTAGCACAAAAGCGACAGACCGAGACATCGTGGTCTGGGCCTAAACAAGGAATACAGAGGGAATGGAAATCCTTATGTGGTATTTGCTTCCCACATGAAATACAATTATTAACTTTGTCTGACATCGGTCTGAGGCAAGAAAAGTTTCCCCAACGGGGTACTTAGCTTTCCAAGAAGACTTTGGTTGCAAAATTTTCATAATTTCAGGAGCTGGCCAACCGGCACTTGCGAACTGCTTCTGCTTCGGGCACCGCACGGCAAGAAAGACTGAAGAAAATGGCGTCGGCTGGTTCTTTTATACCCCTGTCGCACTGACGTCAGGGAAGAAGCAACGACAACCTATGCCGGACCTAGGACTTTGAAATTTGGCCAACCGAGGACCCGCCTGACGGCAGGAGAACCCATCTGTTATGACTGCAGCTGTATGCACGATGAACATCTGATGGGTCTTTGGAATGTGGCGGTATGGTACAAACATCTGTTTAGGACATCTCAGATGCCAAAGGCATGGTAGTTTGCAAAGCAGTCACAAAAAATCAAACAAAACTGATTGTGAGGCTGCATAAGCACCAATCGGCATGTGAAGCTGCCAGACCAGACCTAAGAGGATCAAGCTAATCCATTGGGATATCCTCTGTATCTAAACAATATTCCCCTGTGTTTCTTGCCAGAGGTTTTGGCCAACAAAACAGCAGCACAGAAGCAAACACATGCCCCCTTGGCTGCAAACTCCTGAAGAGATGATCGCCTTTTTTCAGATTGTCCTTGAGGTAAAATTGGCACAATGTGGACAGGATTCCATGCCATGCTTTGGGTTAGAGTAAAACAGACAGAATGGGAAAATCTTTGTAGGGAATCTGCTTCCCATAAACAATGCAGTTGCTAACTTCTAAAGACACCTCAGCTTCAGATTCAATATCAGAATCAGATATTTATGACAGGAAAAAACAACATACCCTCTATGGGATACTTATCTGGCTTCTAAAAGCAGGCCTGTGGATTGACAATACTAAAAAACACATACTATACAATAATACTGCATGGTAAGAAAGTTCTAAGGCGATTTAAAGTGATTACCCAATGCATTTCTTTTACCATCGATGCACTTGCATAGTGGTGGAAGAGTGTCAGAAGCAGCCCTAGAGGAAGACAAAAAATCTAGAAAGCTAGTTGGCCAAACAGGCTACTTACAGGCAGGGATCCCAAAAGCAAGCAACAGTGAATACTATGAAAAACAGCTTTTCAATAGCAAGGTTTGCTGAAGTCGACAAGTAAACAATAGTTCTTAGCTGATGAAAAAAAAATCTGACAGGTCCAGGAATCTGCTACAATACAAATGTCACCTCTATACCTAGAAGCCTCTGAAATCCTTGTCTGTAATATAAATGGAGAAACAAGCAAAGCTGGACTGAACCACTAGTGCAACCAAAAAAGGGCAATTTAATAAACAGAAAATACTAGCATTTGTTGAACCGGTAGACTTTAAATACCACAATTATATACCAAAATTACTTAAATGAGATTAAGATGGAAGTAGTCAGAAAACTGACTGCGACCTTTAAAACAACTGACAAGTGACAAATGACAAGTCTTGTTAGCTCATTACTTCCTACATGATCAAACTCTCAGCATGAAAGCAAAGTTGCTGTGTAGCCTACAATGGCAAACGCATGTTAACACAAGAGCTCCCAATACTTCTATGAGTATGCTTGCCATTAGTCCTTCATAATGATTTAAATTTTCAAATCCATGGATACCCTTGGTATACCTTTGATAAAACGAAGAAAAAAAACAAAATAATAAATACAAAAAAGATAAAAAAACACACCAAACCAGCTAAAAGAAAGGTTAGCGCTTTTGTTTACTTCATAAGCAAACTTCATCAGACAAATAATTAACTACAGCAAGCCCTTTATATACCCCTCCAAAACACATTAATTAAGATCTGAAAGATATAATCTAAATAAGTAAAGGCCAAGGACAGAACCCTGTGGGACACCCTAACTGTTACCAAGAATTTCATCTATTCCAACTGCTGTAGGATACTTGCTATTGTCCTATTTGCAACCCTTGCAGCTATTAATCTTATCAAGCGTACACTGGTAACTAGTAGTTCTAATTTATTGATCAGTGTTTTGTGCATGACCCTGTCAAATGCTAATGTTAAATCTACATGAATTACATCATAGTACAATTTTTCATTCATAGCTATTATATTATTACAAAATATCATGTTACAGGTGGTAATAGATCTATTTTCAGCATATGCATACTGATATATGGTTTGAAGTCCCAACCTATCCAATTCTGACAATAATTTATCCAATATTACCTTCTCCATTATTTTTCCACAGCATGAAAGTAGAATTAAGGGTCTGGATGACTGTGGGTTTGTACTACTCCCTTTTCCATTAAAGACAGGTTTAATAAGCTCATGCCTCCAATCTTGAGGAATCTCCCCATATTTATATGACCTAGTAAATAATAGATATATAATGGCACTGTAAGTTCTTGGTGAAGTGCTCTCAGGTCATTATTACTAATTCTGTCTCCTCCCTGTGCTTTATTTGGATCCAGTTGGTGCAGCTCTTTTTCAATATAATCTAATCTGATTCCAGTATATGAGGTTACCTAGATGGCACTAGGGCAGCTTATCACCACCTTTGTGGAGCTAAACTGCTGAATACCCATTCTGAAATCCTTTATCAAACTTACATGCTCATTTCTTTCCAAACCTGTCTCTTGTAGCATGACTATTTACACTCTGCATTTCTTAATATAACTCAATATTCTTAATCTTTCTGTCTACCCATGTTCCAAAATAATACACAAAACATATCTATTATAAGAAGTTATTATTCCTAGGTATTATACAAAACAGCTTTTTTACATGTTTATTTCCAACTTTCATGTTACTTGCATCCACTGTTTGACAAGGCTGATCTTTTATACAGTTGTTTCTTGTTGTCTCCATTTGAACCTATATCACATTTAAGACTTTTTGTTTTTATGAAAACCCTAAAACAAAAAAGCAACCCCCCCAGAATATCCCCACAATATATTAACTTAAAACAAACACACAAAACTATGCAACTTCTTCAGATAATGAAGTTTAACCGTCCTAACAGGAACATTTGTTCCAAATTGGCAGCTGCAACCCCAGGCATTATTTAAATTAAAATTAAGTTAATCAATGCTAAAATGCATGTTACAGCCTGCACTCCTACTTACACTAATTGCTCTCTTTTTCTGAATCTACACCCCTCCCAAATGTGAAAAAACAACTTGTATGCTTTCAGAAAACATTAACTTTTAGTTTTAAGAAGAAAGTATGATGGCTTTAATCTAGACTTTCGCCCACTGACATTTGAGCTAAATGGTTCAGTTAGATGGTGTGTGGGGATCATGACTGAGAGGCTTGTGACTGTGTGAATGTTAGAGAGAGAGAGAGAGAGAGAGAGACTGATGAGATTATGTGTGCACATGCAAGTCTGTGAGAAAGAAAGAAAGAGAGAGAGAGACTGGTGAGACTGTGTGCATTCGTGAGAAAGAAAGAAAGAGACTGAGTTTACAGAATGTCCAAAATTTGTGATTTTCTAGCAAATCCTAGAGGAGTAAAGTCTCTAAATAGTGAAAGACATTTGTGTTTCAGACTTCATATCTTTCAGAAAAAGACATGCTAATGCAAAACACGCTCTAGCAACTTTCAAAGCATATAATCTACTTACGATATTGGGTGCTTGTGTTTTTTTTTTTTTTAAGCTGTGCCCCTCATTCTTCACTTCTGTGTGAAAGGGTTGTACCGGGTGCACTAAATACATCGGATAGCAGCAAACTGAATTACTGCAATAGTTATATATCTTTTTCTCATTTATTCACAACTAGACACCGGATGTGCACACAGCCAATAAAGTGAATGTAAAAACTGGGCAAATCTGTTTGCAGCAGGTGCAATGAGTTGTACTTTAAGCATCTGACTGCATATAGCTAAAATATATATTTGGCTGTTCTGCATTTATTCACTGGTGTGATCAAAATCAGACAACCGAGATACGTGCTGTCAATTCATTAGCCATAAATGATGTATGTGAGGGGGTTTATACTGTACTGGTGTGGGTACTGTTTGCTATTTAGTCATTCACTGAATCACATACAGACATGCAAAGTGTACACAGTCAAAGTGGCTGCAACCAGCTACACAGTACATGTGTGCATGTTCACAAACATGCCTGTGTTCATAGGTATATACTAAGCTAATCACCACCAGAACCTTTATAAGCCTAGTCGTTCAACCCAACTCAACTGTGTCCCAATGTATCATGGGCCTTTATTAGGAGAAAGGTGTCGCTCATCTTGTACATCTGAATAAGACGATAAAGCCTGGGTGTTCGTTTAAGTATTTTATTACATACAAACACATCTGGATAGATAGCAGGAACATTAAACTTAAATGAATTGACAGACTAATACACACATGCATGCTTACATCCTGACTGCTCACTACAAAATGGCACTCTTGCTTGCACATGCTCAGTACTTTTATGCACGTGTGTGCTGACCAGAAAGCTTCTTAAAGGTATATCATGCATTCTGATCTACATCCTCCCTCTTTCTTAAGCTGTCTTGCAATGATAATGACATTTAAACAGGCACGCAAACTGTACAGACAATAATGAACAAAACAACATTCATGCCCAGGTTGTTGTGTATCTAGAACTAGGTCTGGAAATGCGACCAGATCTTGTAATGTAGTAGTTAAGAGTAAGATTAGCAACTTGGACAGTCGCAGATGAATGCTCTGCTTTAGGACTCTGAGGGATATTCTCAGGAACAGGGATATCTGCTGGAATGTCCTCTGGAATTGGAACATTGGATAAGTCATTCTGAGAACTAGAGTCTTTATCACAGGCAGGATGCTGTAACACAGGCTCAGATACCAGTAATAAATGTTTCCGATTATGCCTAAATTCTGTTATCTGCAATTCCACAATGTACTATCTCGGCTCTTCACATAAACTTTTCACAAATCCAATCCAATCAAAACCTTTTGCTGTCTGCATCCTCACTATCTCTCCTCCTTATAAAGGACTGAGCAGTTTGCTGGTCTTATCTTAAATAGGACATCTGGGACAAACGCCTTCACTGCTTTGTTTTTCTTAGTACATGGAACCAACAAATTGCTACTAATTGGTAGTGTGGTTCTGGTTTGTCTCGACAAAAGTCTCTGGGCAGGTGAACCAAGATGATTATAGTGAGGAATGTGTGAGATTCAGGAGATTTAGAAAAACATCGGTAATGTCTCGTTTTGATTTCCCTTAACAGCACATTCTGCCAAGCCATTTGACTGCGGATATTCAGGACTACTCAATGTGAACAAAATCCCACATTTCAGCAATTCTCCTTTCGCCCTTCTTTGGTAGAATCAGTTCCTGGGTGGCCACAATACAAGATCTTAATGTACTCTTTTGGACCTTTCATGATAATACCATTGTCAGACAAAATCTCATTTATGTAAGGAAAATACTGCTGTACTTCTACTGGTAAGCAAGATTGTTTTGAAGGCCATCATTGACTGTAGAAGTGGTTAAACTTCTGAAGAACTGGATTAGAAGCTGTGCGAGTTCTAAGCTCAAGCTGTGTGGAAGAAAACTTTCTTACTTCCCTGACTTCAAAATTAGGCTTCTCATTCTCATGCTGTTCAGTGTTTCTTCTGGGTGATCTGGATAAAGTATCAGCAAGATAAAGAAGTTTGCCTTTTGTGTAAACAAGATTGAAACTGTACTTTTTTAATTTGAGCATCATGTGTTGCAATCTAGCAAGAGCTGTGTGCATTGGCTTTCTCAAAATAGTAACTACAGGTTTGTGGTCAGCCTTGATTTAATAGGTTGGCCATAAATATAATCATGGAACTTTGAACATGCAAACACAACTGTTATGACTTCCTTCTCTATATGAGCATACTAGATTTCAGTTTGGGTTAGAGTTCTCGATGCATAAGCTACTGGTCTATCCTCTTGAAAAATAACTGCACCAAGAAGAAACTTAAAAGCATCACAGGAAAGAGTTACTAGTTTGTGAACATCACAGTATCTTAAAGTAGGTGGGCTAGCAATAGTCTGTTTCAGGACATCAAATGTCCTTTGGTGGTGTTCTGATCAGGATCAACACAAATCTTTTGTGCGTCAGCTTTCTGAGTGGTGTTGAAAGTTGGCTCAAGTCTGAATGAACTTGGCTAGATAGTTGACCATGCCAAGAAAACGTTGCAAGTCTTGGACATTGTCTGGAACTGGCATCTCAAGAACTGCCATTTGCTTGGAAGGATCTGGTTGTAAGCCTGAAATGATAAACAAATGACCAACATACGCAAGTTCTCATAGCCTGAATTTGCATTTCTGAGGATTCAGCTTAAGAATGACTTCATGAGCCCTACCTAAACCCTTTTGAGGTTTCTATCCTGTTCGACTTCACCACTGCTTCCTACAAGAATGTCTACTATAATAGCACATGGACAGCCTGAAAAAAAATTTGCTCCATTGCATGCAGAAAGGCTTCATTGGCAGAATTTATTCCAAATGTCATTCTCAGAAATTTGTGCCTTCCGAATAGTGTACTGAGTGTTGCTAGCAATAAGAAATTATGGTCAAGCAAAATTTGACAAAAAGGAACTTTTTGCATCTAAGACAGAAACAAACAGTGGCATTTGATATATGAGCAGCAAATTCTTCGTCTCTGCAGATTGGATGATGTCATTTAGTGCTCTGTTCAAGTCTTGTTGATCAATACATATTCTATCATCATCTAAGCTGTTCTTATGAGCTACCAACATGGAGGATACCCTTTCAGCTGGTTCTTCTACTGGATAAATTACTCTTTGCTGCACCATTCTGTCTAGCTCAGCTATGACTCTGTTCTGCATAGCCACTGGAACTTTCCATGCTGGTCTGATAACTGGGCTTACTTCAGGGTCTAACTTCACAGAGTACACAACTAGGAGTTTGCCTAACTTGTCTTCGAAAAGATAAGCATAGTCAGAAAAAACAGTCTGGGCGAAATCTGAGTTGTTACCCTTTAAGTGTACAAGGTGTACATCCTTATTAAATGAAAGCAGTCCCATTTTCAAACCATCTCTGAGGCCCAATAATGACTGCACGTGTCTCTCTACTGCGTAAAACTGCAAGTTACAGCTGTTCCCAAGCAGAGTAACATGAAAGCACTACTGAGCCCTCGGTATGAATTTCTTCACCATCATAAGCAACAAGCTTTGCACACTTCGCCAAATCAGGCTTCTCACCAGCGTTTAATTTAGCAAATTTTTCTGCTGACATAACACTGCACTTTGAACCAGTATCTACTTTGAGCTCGATGGGTCTCCCATTAATCCAAACAGTACAAAATACTTAATTCTTTGCACACAGATCTACTGCACTGACAGTTTCACTAAACACAGACACACTATCAACATAAAAATGTAGGGTGACAGCTTTCTAATTGATCAACTTGTCTCTTTGAATGCTCTTTTTTAATAAAAGAATGACCCCCTTTTGATTTACAAAACCTTTTGAAATGATTCCACTTTTTACATTTGTGGAACTCCTGACCAAAAGCTAAGCACTTTACTCTTTTAGGCTCATGATTAAAACTACAATTACAACGCTGGCTATAAGGCTAGGTCGGGGAACATTCTTTGATTTAGCTGACTCACCCTTGTACTTCAATGAGCATGTCCGTCTCACAGACCATGCTCTAGAACTTGCTAGAAAGGCTCTGGGTTTCACTGAAGCTGCTACACCCTTTGTCTTGTACGTTTTTTAACCATGTGCTGCAAACTATCTACATTAGCAGTACGAGAAGCCACATGTGTGCCAGCATATTTGTGTGCTTTTCTGTAATCTCATACATCTGGCAAATCTCTATGGCCTTACTCAAAGTTAAATTCAAAGTTAATAATCACTGTCTCAAAGCAAAATCTTTCTGATTGCATCATCTTTAATATCACACACAAGCCTGTCGTTTATCAACTCATCTCTCAAATCAACAAATCTACAAGTTTTAGCCTTGTTTCTTAAGTCGGTTATATATGCTACAGAAGTTTCACCAGGCTTTTGATCCATTGTGTAAAATAAGTGTCTTTCCATTCTAATATTCACTTAGGGAGTTAAACAATTCTCTACATTTACGCATTAAATACTCAGGGTCTTCTCTCATTTCAGCTGGTACTACTATATGACAGTTTCTCCCCTCCCTTGCATACACAGCAGGTGCATACACAAATGAATGCTCTCTTTGAATGGCTTCTGAACCAGCTAAATTAAGCAAAATAAATGCCTTTATGTGCGTCTTTGTCAGGAAAAGAAGCCTGCATGAAAATATTGTACTCTTGCTCAAATACTCTCCAATTTTCTGCAATACTGTTGTCAAACACAAGTGGACTTGGTCTGTGAAATCCTTCTGTCATGCCAACAAATTATGCTTAAACACAATGCAAATATGGCCCTTGTAATTATGTACAAACTTGCACACACACCAGGTACTTGAAATAACATTCAAATGCAATACACCATCTTTCAGAGAGATTGTGAAAAATATTCTTTGAAATGTCTGTACTTTGTGAAATACCTGTACTGTAATACTGCACACACTTGCCAACACAACTGATACTCCAAATAAATAGAAGTTATGTTCTTACCATAACGTTCCATGTTAGTTGTCTTCTTCTCGCCTTCTTCTTGCTGGATGGGTTCGGAGCCGACCTCGGCTCCGACTCGGCCACTCTAAAAGCTCGAGAGTTGGTTCCACCGGCTCGAGGCTCCCCTTATATCCCACAATGCTAGGCGAGAGTTACCTCAGATCTCGTTTGTAAGCTAACCCCAGCTTATAATAGTAACAGTATAACTGTAAAACAGAATCCACCTCTAACAACAGGAAGAAAGAAGGGTGACCTACATCCTGAACCAGGAAATATGCATAATAGCATATGTCTAAGAAAGAGGTGGTAGAAAGAGAGGTCACAATCACAACTCCTCTAGGTCTGTCCAGGCCAGGGGAAGGAGGGTGGACGCAAGAAGAAGCGAGAAGAAGACAACTAACATGGAACGTTATGGTAAGAACATAACTTCTATATGTTAAGTTGTCTATCTCGCCTTCATTCTTGCTGGATGGGACCGTCCCTAGCACCTTGTCCCGGGTGGCCTAACGGAACAGACTCCTGAGAACAGTGGAACCAAAGTTAGCTCTATGCCTAGAAGCTAAATCCAACTTATAATGAGAAATAAAAGTGTGAGGAGTAGCCCAAGTAGCCGCTGCACAAATGGTGTCAATAGGCAGTCTGTCTTGGAAGGCTAAAGAAGTAGCCAAAGCTCTGGTGGAATGGGCTTTAGGTTTATTAGGCAATTTTGTTGTCTAATTTCATATACCAGGGAAATCAAAGATGTTAGCCATCTGGATAATGATACCTTTGAAACTGAAAGTCCCTTTCTGCTTTCCGCATAGGAGACAAACAGCTGATCAGATTTTCTGAATTGTTTTGTTCTATCCAAGTAGTACCTCAATTGACGATGAACATCCAGGCAGTGTAATTTTGTTCAGACCTATTGGAATACTCTGGAAAAAGACAGGGAGGTCAATGCTTTGGTTTAGATTTGATGTCGAGACCACCTTAGGCAAAAAGGACGGGTTAGTTCGTAAGGATACTCTGTCCTTATGAAACAAAAGATAAGGAGGACGACAACTGAGTGCTTGAAGTTCTGAAACTCTTCTAGCTGATGTAATAGCTACCAGAAAAGAGTTTTCCATGATAACAATTTCAAGGAACAGGAAGCTGCAGGTTCGAAAGGGGAAAGAATCAAAGAAGCAAGAACTAAATTTAGGTCCCAAGGAGAAGGAGGATTTCTTATAGGAGGTCTGAGAAGAAAAACTCCTTTTAAAAAGGCTTTGCAAAGTTTGTGGGACATTAGGGCAGATTCAGAAATACCCACATGGAAGTTAGAAATAGCTGCCAATTGAACCTTAAGTGTAGATGGAGATGAACCTGCATGGAAGAGTTCAGCTAGGAAATCAAGGACTAGTTGGATGGAAGCGGTGAAAGGATCTATGTCCTTTCCTTGTGCCCAATATGAGAAGCGTTTCCACTTACTCAAATAAATCTTTCGAGTGGAAGATTTATGGGAAGCTGTCAATATATCTCTAACAGAGTGAGATAATTGAGGAAGCCTGGCTATGGTTGGAACTGGAGGAACCAAGCAGTGAGGTTCAGAGAGGGAGGGAGCGATGAAACTGACCCGACTGATGGATCAAAAGATCTGGAACTAGGTCCAGATTCCACGGTCGCTCAAGAGAAAACGATGTAGAAAGGGGAACCACACTTGTCGAGGCCAGTAAGGAGCAATGAGGATCAAGGATGCCTTCTGAGCGATAGCTTTCTGAATTACTTGTGAGATCGGTGGGAAAGGAGGGAATGCATACAGAAGTCCCGGGCCAAACTTGGACTAGAGCGCCTCTGCTGGGTTGGCCTGGTAAAGGGAATAGAGTGAAATATTCTCTGCACTTGCTGTTTTGGGGAGTAGCAAAAGATCGCAGCAAGGCTGACCCCACTTGAGAAAAATTTCTCTCACTACAGAGTCTTTCAGAGACCACTTTCGTGAGGCATGAGAATAGCTCTGCTCAACTTGTCCGCAATGTGATTGGACTTCCGGGATGTGCGTTGCTATCAGAAAACGCTGAGAAGAAATCGCCCATTGCCACAGTCTGAGTGCTTCTCGACACAGGGGTATGATCTGGTTCCGCCTTGTTTGTTGATGTACCACACTACAGACATATTGTCTGTCTGGATTGCAATTGTTCCCAAGGGAAGAGAGTCTTGAAGGGCTTGCAACGCTAAAAGCACTGCTGTCATCTCCAGAACATTTATGTGCAAGTGGCATTCGTTTGGTTGCCATGTGCCCTGGACTGTCCTGCCCTGATAATGCCCCCACCCAATCAGGAGGCATCCGTTGTCAGTGTAGCAACCGGAGGAGGTGGAACAAAGGGTCTTCCCGACAGGAGCTGGGGGGAAGACATCCACCACGAGATGCTTTTTGCACGCCTGCGTGATCACAATGGTGTGAGACATTGGAAGTTCCTGGTATGACCATTGAGTAAAAAGCATCCACTGAAGGATCCGCATGTGGTATCTGGCTAATGGAAGGAGAGGTATGGACGCTGCCATGATTCCCAACACCTTTAGAACTAACCTGGCTTTGATTCTGTTGTTGTTGAGAAGGAGTGATACCAATTTGTGAATGTCTGATATCCTTTGGTGTGTTAACCTTGCAGACATGTTTATAGTATCTAGATTTGCGCCTATGTAGGTAATAGTACGACAAGGCGACAAAACAGACTTTTCGCAATTTATTGAAATACCCAGTTTTGACAAACGCGAAAAGTATAATCTCTGGCCATCAGAAGGAGATGCTTGGTGGGAGCTGTGAGGAGCCAGTCGTCCAAATATGGAAACACCTGGAATCCTTGTCGTCTCAGGTGAGAAGCTACCACTGCCATGCATTTGGTAAACACCCGGGGCAGTGGTGAGACCAAAGGGCAGGGCCCTGAACTGAAAATGACTGGTTCCCAGCCTGAAGCGGAGGAATCTTCTGGAGCGTCTGTTCATTTTATGTGATAGTACGCATCCGAAGGTCTATAGAGCACATCCAGTTTCCTTTGCCCAAAGGGGAAGGATGGATTGCAGCGTGACCATCCGAAATCTTGTTTTCTTGACTGATTTGTTCAAGACACTGAGATCCAATATCGGTCTCCAGTCCCCTGTTTTCTTTGGAACTAAAAGAACCTTGAGTAGATTCCGGATCCTTGTTGGTCTGCTGGCACTGGCTGAATTGCTCTTTTGCAAGCAGTTTTGAAATTTCCAAAGCTGCTAGATCCCTTTGAGCGGTGGAACATCTGGAAGGGATTTTTGACTGATTTGGAAAGCGAAGAAAGGGGATAGAATAGCCTTCGGAAATGATGGACTGTACCCATTTGTCTTGAGTCAGGGATAGCCAGGCTTCTGGGTACAGTGACAATCTTCCCCCGCCTGCCTCCGAAGATGGGCAGTCGGGCAACACCTCAGGGATGCTGAAAGGGCTTGTCAGGGAAGGCTTCCCGATTGCCCTGGTTCTGCGGACCCCCCCCTGCCCCTAGGGCGACGTCTACCATTGTTATTCCCACCTCTGCCTTTGGTAGGAAAACGACTCTGTGCGTCAGGCGAAGTCCCTTGAGATTGTTTACGGAACCACATCTTTCCACCCTTCTGGCCTTTGGGGTAAGGCCTGGAAGGAGTCGAAAAACGGACTCCGACGGCAGAAAGGGTCTTGCCATCAGTCTCGCACCTAGTCAGGGTTTCTTTCACTTGAGGACCAAAGAGAGATGATCCATCAAAAGGGGAGTTCATGAAAGACGTCTTGAAAGGGTCCGCAAAATTGCATAGCCGCATCCAGGCGTGCCTACGTAAGGCCACACCTGTCCCTGCGGCTCTGCTCGCTCCATCGGCCGCGTAAGAAAGGAGGCGCATGGAGGAGTTGGATATGGAATTAAGGGTAGCCAGCTGCGTGTTCATCTTGTCTTGGAAACCCGCAGCTGTAGGATCCTTTAACATTTCACTCGCTTCCTTGATCAAGTCCCTTTGAAGACGAGTGAAATGGCACAGGTAGTTCAGCGAACGCATGGTAAATGTCGCTGAGGAGAACATCCGCTTCCGCACCTATCCATGGACCTAGATTCCTTGTTAGGTGGATGGACAGGTACTGAAGGATCAGCCAGTTCCTTCTTTGTGGCAGCAGCTACCACCATAGCATCCACAGAAACTCCTTTTGTTAAAAATTGCTTGTCTGCTGGAGCTGTGATGAACTTAGAGGGTCTCCTGGGAGTGGGGTCCACTGAATCAGGAGCCGTCCATGCCTTCTTAGCAACCACCTGCATGAGGGGGTCAAGGGAGGGACACCCAGGAGGTGGAAGGACGAGAGCCAAACGCCTCAAGATACACAGATTCGTCCTCCGAAGGGTTGAGGGCTGGCCAATTTCCCTCTGTTTCAGGATCTCCAGAATGTCTGCAAATGAGACATCTTCAGAAGGGGAACGGGGAACCCTCAGAATCATCCAAATCTGTGTCTGACGTGATAGACTCAGGTGAGTCAATGTGTTTCCTCTTACACTTCCTCTTCCGAGGGGGCTCTTCTGCCAAATCAGGAGAGGCCTCGAAGAGGATGAAATCCCACAGGGGCTCCTGAGGAGCTGGCTCTCTGCGGTCCGGGATGAGGGAGTGAGTCGACTTACCCTGAGGCAGCATAGAGGGAGGGGCGGACGGAGCCGACTGTGGAGTAGAGCCAGGCTCTAACACACTCCGCATGACCTCGAATGAACCCCTGTCAGGCAGAGCCAGAGGTCCCCGCTCCGAGGAGCTAAGAACCCCTCGGCACCGACAGTGATGGCTCCGAGGCCGATGTCGGAGCCGAACTCACCAGCGCCGAAGCCCGAGAGGGAGAGGGGGTCGGACAAGGGTCCGATGCCACTCACCCCTCGGAGCCGACGAGGGAAGTCCGGCGCCGAGATTCTTCCAAAGAAGAAACGGAGCCGAAGACAATTGTATCGGCTCCGGCGTAATCACAGTCTCGGTTCCGGCGACCCGGCTCGAACTCAAGAGAGTCAAGGAGGAAAATGTTGATGGACGGGGCAGGCATCGACTGATGAGTCGGGCTCTGAAGCATCTGGGCTAGTGCCTCGGACTTAAGTAGTCGACTCACTACCCTCTGAAGGTCATGATCCGACAGCCTCGATGACCTAGAGGAGTGAGACCTTTGGCTCCGTTCAGACAGCAGGGGAGATCCTGGAGCCGAATGAACGGAGCCAAGAGATGGTGACCTGGACCTCTTCCTAGTTGTCGGCTCCGAAGGTCTGGTCGGAGCCGACACGGAACTCAATAACCTCGGCTCCGCCGGAGCCGAGGAGCCACAGAAACTGTGGACTGAGACTTATCGGCTCCAGCCGGAGCCGATAAAGGCAAAGGTTGAGCAACCTGAGGTCTCGGCTCAGAAGCCGGAGCCGAAGACCTCGATGCCTTAGAGGGCTTCCCTGTTGAAACAGACAGGGAATCCTCTGGCTTCAGTAAGCCTCTAAGAATTAATTTATTTTTTCTTTCCTGCAGGACCCTGGGGCTGAAGCCATGGCACACAGCACAGGAGTCCTGCAGGTGCAAACGCCCCAGACAATAGACACAAGAAGTGTGAGCGTCTGTCAGAGACATTTTCTGACAGCACGCATCACACTTCTTGAATCCGGAGACCTTTGCTTCTTTAGACATTTTGACTGACAGGTGTACACAAACACGCACACAAACACACAAGTTATACCCTGTCAGGAAAACACAATAAAATTAGTAGTAATACTAGTATTTAAAACTACAATAAACTAGACTAAACTACAAAAAAACACACACACTCCACTAGGGAAGGGAAGGCCTAAAGGCCCAATGGAAGAACCAAAGGTTCTTGGGGAAAGAAACGGAAAATATTTAGGGTCGGGAATAAAGTTTTCTAACCTACACTAACTAAATAAGAATATTAACTTAAAAGGGGTTTTAAAGACTAAATTTTACAAGAAAAATAGTACTCACCAGGAACCGGTAGAAACAACCAACCTCGAAGCTGTAGCGGCAAACGAGATCTGAGGTAACTCTCGCCTAGCATTGTGGGATATAAGGGGAGCCTCGAGCCGGTGGAACCAACTCTCGAGCTTTTAGAGTGGCCGAGTCGGAGCCGAGGTCGGCTCCGAACCCATCCAGCAAGAATGAAGGCGAGATAGACAACTTAACATCTTTAGTTAATGTGAAAAGGTAGCACAGAGTGAAATAATATAGTCATTTTGCCTTTTTTTTTTTTTTTTTTTTTTTTTTTTAGATTTTATGCAATTCGGATATTGTTTTACATGTTTTCATAATTATTTTAAATATTTTTATCAATATGTTGCAGTTTTGGACATTTTGTTTCATTCGAGATTCATTTGAGCATTCTGAGTGCTTTGTTTTATATTTATTGAGTAAAAAATCATTTAAGTGAGTTTTAGTACCTGGAATTAATTTCTGACCTGTTTGCGAGTCGTATGAGCAGTAGGGATGATCCACTCCTATATATTCCTCCAACTTCAACTGTGTACCTCATGGTTTCAATTCTGTACCCCATTATGACACCATGTCACTCGTTTTGTATATCTGAATAAAACAAAACAGAGGCGCTTAGGTGCTCATTTAAGTATTTTATTATATACAAACACATCTGGGTAGGTAGCAGGACCATGAAACTTAAAACAAACTGACTAGTACACATGCATGCTTACATCTTGACTCCTCACTACAAAGTGGCACTCTTGCTTCACATGCTCAGTACTTATATGCACATGCTTGCTGAGTGGAAAGCTTCTTAAAGGTATATCACACACTTTGATCTAGACAGGGTATGTTAAGAAGTTTCAAAATCTTATGTGGAGGGGGTATGATAGTTTGGGCACAGTTACTGTCTGTCTCTGCCTGAGACACATACCTGTCTCACTAGCATGTCCTATTATTTCACAAGCAACATTTAATCCCTTGGATCTACCTGATGCTGGTCATTTTGTGGATGTGACAAAGGTCCATCAGAGATGGATCTGTGAATGACTTGTATGCTAGATATAGATCACCTCAGTAAAATACAGTTGTGTACACTTACCATAAATGTAGATGTTAGATTGTTTTCACTGTTGCAGTTGGGTAATCTGCTGGCAGGTTGCCCTCAGTCGGCCTGAATTCAAAAGTCTTGGGTCCTGCATCATTTGCTGTCTCCTCTTCCATGACGTCAGGTAATCAGGGGTATAAAACAGGCAGTCGACGCCATTTTCTCTAGTTTTTCTTGCCCCAGATGTCAGGGACCCCCCCCAAATAGATAGCAAAAATATATATAAACTATATATACATACAACAATATAAACTTTACCTTCATCTACAAGAAAATACACCACAAAGGCTGTAGAAAATAGTGAAGGAAAGAAAAATTCCAGAATAAAAGGGGGATGGGCGGGTAACCTGGACTGCAACAGTGAATACACTCGAACATCTACATTTATGGTAAGTGTACACAACTGTAATATGTTCTTCGTGTTTCACTGTTGCAGTCATTACATTTGGGTAGAATCCCAAAGCTATGGATGGGAGGCTGGAGCTAAACTGCATAAGGGTGGCTATAAGGCCCTGCAGAACTGCAGTGGCAAAGCCTGCCTTGGACTTAGAGAAGAGGGGCAAATGATAATGCTGTGTAAAAGTATGAACAGAACTCCAAGTAGCAGCTTCTAGAATGTCTTTGGTTGGTACCCCACTGAGAAAAGCTGCTGATGTAGCTGCAGCCCTGGTGGAATGAGCCCTAAATGCCCTTGGGCACCGGTTTACCATGATGTAAGTAGCAGAAACGAATGCAGTGGCTTATCTGCTTTCAAATGGCCTTTCCCTCTGATCCTGCAGCAAATGCCTCCAGTAGCTGCTCAGTTTTTCTTAGAGCTTTAGTCCTGCTCAAGCAGAATCTTAGTTGTCTGTGTACGTCCAAGGAATACAGAATCCGCTCCCCCTTGTTCTGCGGATTTGGATAAAAAGTTGGCAGATGAATAGTTTGGTTAAGAGCCACACTGGAAACCACCTTAGGTATAAAGGAAGGATTGGTCCTGAGAGACACCCTGTCTGGGTAAAATATGATAAAAGGCTCCACAACCATGAGGGCCTGTAGCTCTGAAACCCTTCTTGTTGAAGTAATTGCCAGGAGCAAAGCTGTTTTCCATGATAAGAACTTTAGATCTGCAGTAGCAGCTGGTTCAAATGGAGGCAGGGTGAGCTTTTCCAACACAAAATTGAGGTCCCATGCAGGAATTGGTGATCTTCTGGAAGGCCTTAAAGGATGAGAAAAGATAGGTGGCTCTGTGTTGTAATGAGCCGAGATGGCAGAGGCATGGATTTTTATTGATGAAAAAAATAGGCCTTTGTCAAGCATCTCAATCAAGTATTGTAAAATCTGAGGAATATTTGGCTCTGCTGGGTCAGTTCCTTGTGCTTGGTTCCAAGCACAGAATATCTTCCATTTATCAGCATAAGATTTTCTAGTACTAGGCCTTCTGGCTTACAAAATGACATCCATCACAGATTTACTGAGCGGTGTTGTTTGAATAACTACATGATCAGCCATGCTGCCAGGTTCAGTGTTTGGAGCTGATTGTGCAGGATCTAATTGTTTTGCTGAGACAGTAAGTGAGGTATTTGAGGCAAGTACCAAGCTGGGAATTGAGACTTATTCCTTAGGATTGGATACCAGTGTTGGCTGGGCCAGTCCGGGGCAATTAGTATCATCTTTGGTTTTTCTTGTCTGACCTTTAGTAGGACCTTGGGAAGAAGAGGCAGAGGAGGAAAGGCGTACACGGATAGGTTTTTCCAGCTGAAGGATAGGGCATCCACTTTCTACGCTTGTCTGTGATAAGTCCTTGTACAGAATTTGTCCATTTGATAATTTCGAGGAGAGGCAAATAGGTCTATGTCAGGGCTCCCCCATTTCTTTATCATGCTGAAGACTTGTGGATCCAGTTTCCACTCATGAGGGTCCATAAGGTTTCTGCTTAAGTCATCTGCCAGAGTGTTTTGCTTTCCTGGCAGGAATTGAGCCTAAAGATGTACTTGGTAAGTCAAGGCTGTGTCCCACAGTGCCATGGCTAGTCTGCAAAGGGGGTATGAGTAAGTGCCCCTCTGCTTGTTTATGTACCACATAACCGTGGCGTTGTCTGTCTTTATCAGTAGTTGTCCTGGATGAAGCAAGTCCTTGAAGGCTGTCAGGGCATTTTAAACAGCTAACATCTCTTTTTGGTTGATATGCAGATGCATTTGTTTTGGGGCCCATATGCCCTGAATGCATCTTCCCGCCAGGTGGGCCTCCCATGCATAGTCTGATGCGTCTGTTGTTAAGGTTTGGCTGGCAGGGGGGAAGAGTGAAAGGCCATCCCATGTTTTGGTGACATGCCTTTGCCCACCAAAGAAACGCCTGTTGTAGGCAGGGAATGAGAGGGATCATTGTTTCCAGACTGTGACAATGTTGACTCTCTAAACTTTTTAGGTACCACTGTAGTTTCCTCATATGCAGTCTTGCATATGGAATCAGTAGAATGCAGGATGCCATGAACCCCAAAGCCTGCAGAGTTTGTCTTGCAGATAACTGAGTTTTTGTTGCCATCTGTTTGAAGTAAATAGTCAGTTGCCTTTGTTTGTTTGGCGTGAGGAAAGCCATCTGGGCAGTTGCATTCAAGCTTGCACCCAGGAATGTTATCTTTTGAGAGGGTACCAGTTGTGATTTATTTTCATTTATTGTGTACCCTAGGCATGTTAGAAGCCTTTTCACAAACGCCAGATGCTGAAGAAGAATGTCCTTGTTCTCTGCTTGAATGAGACAGTCGTCCAAGTAAGGAAAACCCAATTACTGGTGCCAGGCACTTTGTAAAGACCCTGGGCGCAGTAGATAAATCAAAGGGCAGTGCAGAGAATTAGTTATGCATAAAGCCAGCCTTGAAACGGAGGTATCTTCTGCACGATTCCCAGGTATGCCTCTTTTAAGTCTAATGTCACCAGCCAAGCGTTCTTGCCCAGCATGGGCAGAAGCTGCTGCAAAGTTAGCATTTTGAATTTTGGAATGTCCAGGAATGTGTTCAAAATTGATAAATCCAGTATTGGGCACCAGGCCTCGTCTTTTCTGGGTACAAAGAACAGTCTTGAATAAAACCCTTGTCCTTTTTCCTGTTCTGGCACTGGCTGAATAGCCCCCATATCCATGAGGGACGTAACTTGTTTCTGTGCCTCTGCCCATTGATTTTGTGACGGATCTGGCCAACCATTTGCAATTAGCAGACTGTGCAAGTGGAATCTGTATCCCTGAGATACTATGTTTAACACCCACTTGTCCTGGGTTATTAACTGCCAATTTTAAGCATAAAGTGCTAATTTTCCCCCTAAGGGTGCTGCCAGAAGATAAGTGCTTGGTGATGGCAGAGGGAAGTCATTAAGACTGTTTACTGTAGGATTGCGCTTTATTTCCTCCAGATTTGGAGGTAGAAGCAACCCATTGCTTTGACCTGTAAGAATCCTGTGACTGGTATCTAGAACCTTTAGGGCGGCTGGATTTGCCCCGTGGAGCTCTGTCGGACATAGGAAAGGCCCAATTTTTTGTAGGCCAGTGTCTACTGAATCTTGGTGGCTGCACTTGTAAGAAGTCTTTTACAGTTTACATAGACTTAGCTTTGTCTTCCATTTTCTTTAAAATCTCTTCTGCCTTAATACCAAACAGAGTATCATGCTGCAAAGGTGCATCCAGAAATTTAACTAACATGTTGTTGTTGTATCTTTCAGCTTTTCCTGGTTAGGGGTTGCCACAGTGGAACTCCAGTCCGCTAATGATTGGCAGCAGATTTTTACATATCAAGTTGCCAGCCCTGACGCACAACCTTGAACGAAGGTACGCCCATTCACGCACGTCTCCACACAGAAGACGCTTTAGCTGAAAATCTAACAAGACATCTTACTGTGAGGCGTCAACGCTACCGCAGCACCACCATCGCAATAGAGCAATTTAGCTTTAACATGATCAGGCAAATTTTGCTCTTTTAGCCAGGCATGCCTCCTAATCACAGCTCCAGTAATTGCGGCCCTGCAGGAGGCCTCTAAGGAATCAAAATCACATTGCAAAGTATGCTTTCCAACTTGTTCTGCTGCATGCAATAATTCCTGCAATTCTTTATTTTCTGCACATTCAGAAATCAACATAATTTTCTGTTTCAGTAATCCCATGACATGTTGCTGATACTTGAGCATATGAAACTGGCAGTTTAAGGCCCTAATTGCCAAGGTTGCAGATGTGTAAACCTTCTTTCCCCATCTATCCAGTGCCCTGGAATCTCTGTCAGAGGGGGTAGGATTTTTTGCTGTTGAGGCCTTAACACCTTTTGGACCCTGTGAAATAGTTTCAGGGTCAGCAGCAGGGTTTTTAAATAAAAATGTGTGTGAGTTAGGAACCCTGTAATATCTGTCTGGCTTGCTAGGAGCTGGAGGTAAGAAGTCTGGAGTCAAGCTTGACTCCGAAAACACAACATCCACAATGTCTAAAACAGGAGGTATGGCTAAAGACCTATGCTGAGGGAGAAGGAAATTCCTAAGCCTCTTTTTGATTCTGAGAAATCTTGACTCTCCCAGTGAAAATGCTCCCTCAAAGTATGCAAGGTTTCTCCAAAGGAATAATCTTCAGGAGGAGATGCAGATGGGATAGATTCCTCTGCATCAGAATCCTCATAGGGCTGGTATAGAAAATTCCTGATCAGAAGAGGAATCAGAAGAAATAGAAACCTGATCTGAAGATTCATAATCAGTGTCTTGCCTAAGCCTCTTATCAGGAGGGGGTTGGGAACCCCTGATCAAGGTAATTAAGTCTTCAGCCATTTTGATCATCTGCTTTTTGGGCATAGAGGCCTGTGCACGTGGCTCATGCGTCATTTTTTTAGCTTTAGAACTTGCTTTTGTATTTGATTTTGAAGCTGGTGTCGGTTTTATATAGAAATGCTGTGGCCTGAAGACACCCTCAGAAGCCGGTGCCTGCTCAGCGGCACCGGACTCATCCGAGGGAGAGATATCCGCAGGTACAATACTTTGAGAATCTTGCGGTGTGCCGGACTCCACATGGGTCTCGGTAGAGGCCTGCGACTCGAAAGTAGCAGGTATCACGGGCTGCAAAAGCGCCTCACTGAGTACCAGCGAACAGGCGACTGGCTTAGGAGAAGCTTCATCGTTGGTTTTGGACCTGGACGGCCTGTCTCTGTCCTTTTCTTTGCATTTTTTGTGAACTCCGGTAGTCGGATTGCTATCAGACGACATTTCAGGATAGATAAATGTGTTTCCAAAATATTCAGAAGCAAAGATATACTGGTGCTTAACAGTGCATTGGTTAAATCTAGCACAAAACCGAAGCTAGGCACGTTATGATTGTGGCCTAGGCAAGGAATACAGTATAAATGGAAATCCTTATGAGGTATTTGCTTCCCACAAGTAATGCAATTATTAACTTTTACTGACATCGGTACGGAGCAAGAAAAAGTTTCCTCAACGGGGTACTTAGCTTTAGTGAAGACTTCAGTTCTGAAACTCGAATTCGAAAATTTCAGGAGTCGGCCAACCGGCACTTGTGAACTGCTGCACCCCGTGGCAAGAAAGACTGGAGAAAATGGCATCGGCTGCCTGTTTTATACCCCTGATGACCTGACGTCATGGAAGAGGAGACAGCAACTGACGCAGGACCCAAGACTTTGGAATTCAGGCCGACTGAGGAACAGATTACCCAAATGTAATGACTGCAACAGTGAAACACGAAGAACATCCTGCAGTTAACATGCTGAAGGGACACTGCACTCAATGATGTGTGGGAAAAGGGCCAAATAAAGCAGCACTATGACTTCCTTGGACCAGGAAGCCATGCCGTTACTGAAGTTGGGCAACACAAAGATTTTCTCATACCTTGGTCACACATTGGTCAAAGGCCAGATTATAGTCTACACATGATCCCAAATCCTGGACTACCGGGTCAACTCTTAGGGGGTGTTTTATCAATGGAGTAATTAGCCTGGGTGACTGTTTTCCCAAAAGGCACTATAATGCATTTCTTGGCAGTGAGTTTTAATCCATGACTTTGGCATCAGTCATATGCCTGCTAGCCACCCAGAGGTGTAAACACTAGACGATTGTCACTGTTGAAATGACACTCCAAGCCCATGTGCAAAATGGGAAAAGGGGGTTGCGGATGGATGAATATGTTTGTGTCAGACCCTATTGTAAGATGTCTGTGTCATGATGTAATCTATGACACCTCCAATTTGCAGTCATCTACAAACCTGGTCAGCCAATGGTCCTTGAAATTAGCCTTTACCTCTGACATATAGATGTCAAACAGGAGCAGTCCCAACCCAGAGTTCCGTACCCTGCTGTTGACCACTCTGTTAGCAGAGGTGGTCTCGCCAATCCTGTCTTCCTGCGTCCTGTCTGTGAACAAGCTGGCAATCCAGTGAGTTAAGTAGGAATTTAATACCCAGTTCAGTGAATGTCAACTATAACTGAATGAGATATTGTACTGAAAGCCTTAGCCAGGTACGGGACGGCAGCATGCACCATTTTTCCCTCATCCATTATCTTGGTGGCCTTCTCAAAAAGTCCACCAGGTTTAGCAGGCATAACCTTCCCTTGATAAAGCTAAACTGGGTTGGGTCGGGTGTACAAAGGTTGCCTATATCTTTGTTGATCATTTCCATTATAATTCATTCCACGGCTTTGCATATTAAACTGGACATACTATTGTGTCTACAGTTTCCGGGGCTGGCTGATGGCCCACCCTTGTGAAGCCAGATAACTAATGCAGTCCTCCATTCCTATGGTACAAAGCCTGTTTTCACTCTGTAGTTTAAAAGTGACTCAAGTGGTCCTGACAGGTCATGTTTCCAGCTATTTTAGAGGTATCCAAGGATATTGTTAGGGCCCACTGAGGTTGTGTTTTTGGTCTTGGCGAGTGCTGCCTTGACCTTCTCCCGGCTAACTACTACTAACAGTTGGGGAGGGGTTGGGAAGGGGTTATGCTAGTAGGCAGGTATTTCATGGGGGGAGTGAGAGGTGAAGTTTGAGCTCAATTTGTCAGCTAGCAGACTCACTATGTTGCTCTGTTCAATGAAGATGGCACCACTGTCCACCTGTGTGCTGCCTTTAAGGTTACAGACAAGCCTGTGACGCTACCTTGACCTTATAACTGGCCTTGTTGGACTTAAATCAGTCCTCTTAGTTTCCTGTTTAGTTTAATTAGAGAGTTCTTATTATGGGGGCTGCTCTTCCTGCTTTCAACCTTTTGTTACATACCCTATTAAGGTCAGGATTTCACCAGTGCAGCTTGCTTTTAGAGTTTGTTTAGTCCTTGCTTCTAGTTAAGTACAGCAACCTTTATACATCCTTTTACATGGCTGCACAGGATCTCTGAACAGTTCTGCACAGGTTGCTCCTCTACATTTTGACAAACTACAGCATAATATGATGTAGTTTGGTTTGGAATAGTTCCTAAATGTTACAGTATTTGCTGGGGTTACCCAGTTGATTTCATTTTTGAAGGAGAGAGCTTTGTGGTCCGATCTTTCCAGTGAGGATATGACATGGGAGGTCTGAGCTCTCCCATATAGACAAGTACCAGATCCAGTACGTTTGAGCCTCTGGCGAGTGTGCGCACTATGTGGTCAAGGGTATTTATATTAATGATGTACAAGAATCACTGTGCCTCCAAGTTTGAAGCAGTTCATGTCTGCCAGTCTATAGATGGATAGTTAAAGTCACCAATAAATAGGGTATTTGCTTCAATGGTGAGCATCTCCAGTAGGTGTAGGTACAAGCTATGAGATTCATGGGACACAGAGTGTGACGTATAGCTCGCTAGGATATATGGAGCCTTGTTTATAGCTCTCTGCATGTGGATAAACTCCAGGGCATCATCCTGTTTAACCATAGCCGGCGTTAAGCACCCGCCAAACCCACGGCTGCTGGGAGCCCCCGATTATCTCCCCACGTATGAGGGCCCCCATATGAAGCAGCCATGGGTTTTTTCCACTCCTTGCTTAGTGCCTCATTTAGCTGTACAGCGTCGTGTGATTCCATTTTTTTTTTTTGTTTTTAAAGAACTTGCTCCCTTGACTGCTGCAGCCAATCAGGTCCCTTGCTTCACTTGTAAGCTGCACACAATCAGGTCTGCTCAGTGAAGGAAGGGACCTGAATGGCTGCAGCAATCAATGAAGCAAGCCTTTTCCACAATTAAGCTTGTGTAAATTAAAAATATCCACCCATTATGAAATGAAACTGCTTAAGCTATTAGTTCCAGTCATATATTTAAAGACTGTGGGTTTTTTCATGAAGTAGTGGATCCATTTGCAGTACAGCTAGGGGTTCATGTTGTAGTCTGATCTTCTGTTTTTGTTTTTTGGAAAAGTTTTGGGTTTGCCTCCGATCTAAAGTGATATAAACACAGGGAGCCTCCATAAGAATTCTGTGATATAATGATCGGTAACTGATGCAAGTACTGAGATGCGAGTTCCCTGGTTGGATGACACTGTGTGATGAGATTACTGAGTGTTGGACATTTATCTGGTCTGTACTTAATGTCGTGAGCAGTTTTTAACTTTTTTATAATTCAGGGCATTTTGAAGCTCTAACCATTGAATTTGCTTGAGGGCTGTACAACAATTGATATACTGGGTAGACTGGAAGTACGTTTAGTGATTTATTGTAGTAAATTTCAAAATTTTAAAGAATGTTTTATTTGGATATTAGTTATAATGTGATAAACATATAATCAGTAGTGATTGTGAATGTAGCCAAGCATTGGGTTTGAGATATAGTTTGATTCTGCATTGTATGCCAAGTTTTAGTTAGTTTTGGTCACTATATAATTGAAATGCTGATTTAACTTTATATGGTTGTCTTCAGTTACAACCAGTGACTTAATGTGTGCGATCTATTTGATCAATATGTTGTTTGCAGATGTGGTGGTTATAGCTGGTCTAATTTTAGTTTATTTTGGAAGTAAAGGAGCATTACTTGGACTTTATTTCCATTTAAAACTAACTGGCATTTAATGAGTCGCTCCTAATTTTTGGAAACCAAATTTAGTTTGCATTTGGAGTTTGGCTAGTGTGGGATGGCTAAGCATATCAAGGAAGAGAAATTATATGGTTTAATGGCTCCATTTTCCACTATTCTGTACATTTTGTTTATAAATATGGTGTATAATAATTCAAGGATTGAATCCTGCGGAACTCCTATATTAGTTGGAATGAATCTTGAGTAAATACCTTTCAATTTAACTGCTTAAAATCACCTAGAGAGCTTAACATTGAAGAAATTAAGCTGTGGGGTTTGTGACTACTGCAACAGACCTTAATACTTTAAGCATTTAGGGCGATACTCCGGAGTTAGGTTAGATGGTAACTAATCCAGCAGTGTATATAATGAAAGCATAGAATTAAGATATATTAAAGTTTTGACAACTTCACATAACTAATTTATAGAGTTAGAACTCCTAATAGCATACAGATCACCTGCACATAATGGAGAACAGTTGCCAAGTGCTGAACACTGTAGCTTTATTTTATATCCCAGAATGAACACTTACACTTAACTGCTAATATCACAGGTATAAAACCCTTAGGACAGGGCTTCTAACTGTATACAGCTAGACTGTAGAGTCACAGCTGTTTGCACAACTCAGGATACTTGTGCATATCACTACACACTGATCATAAAAGCTATAATATAAAATCAGAGCAGTCACTAAGCAGCAACACTGAACACAATAGTTCTCCCATCAGATCAACTTTTAGGTATTGGTCACTAAATAAGTGAGTCAACTAAAGGATAACACACTGGGCACTAAACATAGTAACTACAGCCTTTAAAAGCAAAAACAGTGACTAAGTACTAATACTGACTGCAACAGTAGTGCAACTACCAGAGCAACTTCTAAGCACTTGATTCTAAATAATGTAGTCAACTAAAACAACACATTGTACACACTATGGACATTACAGCAAAATGTCCACTTAAGACCAGTGCTTGGTTCCATGCACAGTATCAGTAGAAGATATGCAAATACTACACAATGCATCACCATAGGATAAAAATAAGCATATGACTTAATAATGGCTGCACACACACTTCATTGGAAAAACAGGCTGCAACCACATGTTTATGGCAATCAGGTCAAATCATAGTTTAAGTCAGGGCCAACTCTAAAAATCAATGCTAGTCCTAGAGCAAATCAAATATTCAGATGTGTGCAAAGGGCAGAACTTGGAAGGGTGCAAACCAACCAGGCCATCAGGCACTGCAGGCAGTCCCTGTAAAATAATCAACCAACCATCAGCAGTCCCTTCTCCCTATTCAGTTAGACACCAGTGGCTGAAAGGGATCTTCAACCTGTGGGCCCCCAGCCTGCCCACTACATCATGGGACTTTCCACAAATCCAATCCGCAGTCTCAAAGGTAACACCCAAATCTGCTCTGAACTGGTGGTCAATAACACCACATACGCAAACTCTGTAGATAAAGCCAACCTGCTGGCAGACAGGTTCAGTGAAAACTTCACCTCCTGTCCCCCCATCAGTAAACCAGGACATCCCCAGCACCTGCACCCCTCCCCTCATCACCAGGATGCAGGTCTTTAATGCTCTCTCAAAAACAAAAAATACAGTCTCCATGGGACCCAACAACATCCCTGCCTGTATCCTACATGAACTCGGGCATGAGCTCTCAGCTCCATTAGGCACCTCATTCAAATAAAGCCACAGCACTGGCTTCATCGCAGCCAAATGGAAGACAACCACTGTCATCGCTCTACACAAAAGTGGAGCATCTGTTGACCCAGGCAATTATAGGCCCATCAGCCTAACTAGCCTGATCTGCCATAGCCAGCATTAAGCACGTGCTTGGGGAACTCCCGATTATCTCCCCACATATGAGGGTCCCCATATGAAGCAGCCATGGGTTTCTCCATCTCTTCCACTTCTTGCATGGTGCCTCATTCATTTGGCTGTTTAGCGCCATCGTGCGATTCCACTTTTATTTTCCCCCCTGAAAGTACTTGCTTCCTTGATGGCTGCAGCCAATCAGGTCCCTTGTTTTACTAGTAAGCTGCACTCAATCAGGTCCGCTTCAGTAAAGACGGGACCTGATTGGCTGCAGCAGTCAAGGTAGCGAGTTCTAGTTTCCTGATTAGGTTTACTGTAATATGTGGTCTGTTTAGTCAGTTCTTCTGATTATCGGCGTTAGGCACACACCTGAACTTCCCGATTTTTTAAGAATATCCAGATTTTTCCTTTATATTTTTGGTTTGTTCTTTATAAAATTTGTGGTGTTCTTATACATTGAGTATTGAAGTCACTAAATAAGTTTCAGACTTTATATCCTTCAGAAAATGTATGCTAAGGCAAAGCCTGAAAGCAAGTTTGTAAGTTTATATGAGCAATATTTAAAAAGTGTCCCTATTTTTAAGCCTTTGTACCCCTATTATTTTGGCTTTGTCCAGATTTTTCATGCTAAGAGGTTGAGAGCTATGCTTTGAAGATGGGTGGTGGATACAAGTTTTGCTGGAACGACCATGCAACCAGAAAAGCACCTGTATTGTAACTGCCCTTGTAAGAGCAATTTCTAAAAGATCTGAAAAACTATCCTTTTGAGGGCAATTTAAAAGGGCTGTATAGGTCTGGTCTGTATGTAGTAGAAGCAAGCAAAGGATTAGTAGCAGTCTTCTATCAACTGTAGAAGAGGTAGGTTGCTGGGTTTATTTTTAACTATTTTTTTACTGGGGGGGGGGGGGTGAGGAAACCTAGGGAGAGGATTGTAAAACTTTTTTTCTACAGAGTTTTTATTCTAAGATGATTTGGCCGGGGGGGGTTGTAACTGTTTTATTTTATCTTTGTCCAGAATTCTTCTGCTAAAAGACTGAGGAAGGAAGGCTTGTTTGTAATTAATGTCCAGATCTAATGTAGTTTTTTATTTAGTCTTGCATAAGAATATTCAATATTGCATTTTTGTTTTGTGTACAATTGTGCTGAAATATTGGTAGTGGGGGGATAGTGGCAGTGAGAATGCTGCAGAATTATTCAGATGTTTTAATGTATACCAATGCAAACCCTGTTCTGCTAGTATGTTTTGTGTATTCCGGCAATGTTTACAACTATGCCTGATGGTACGCATTTGTTCTACGATAATTTTTTGCTCTGTTCATAACTATTGTGCTGAGAGGTTGGGAGGGGAGTTAGTGGCTATGAGAATGTTGCAGAATGGACAGCTGTTCTTTTAATGTATACTAATGCAAACCCTGTTATACTAGTACTGTGTACACTGGCAGCATTTACAACTATCTCTGATGGTATGCATTTGTTCTATGATGATTTTTTGCTTTGTCTAGAGTTACTGCGCTGCTAGGTTGGTAGAGAGGTTACAAATGTTGTGCAATATTCAGATGTTTGCCTGGTATTTATCTAGTTTCATTAAAACATGTGGGGTTATGCAATGCATTTTACTGCAAAATCTTATTCCAGCATCTCTATTTGCTGATAAGCACATTGTTTTTTCATGTTATGCCTTTGTCTTTTTATTTTACTTTCACTTCATCCAGATTTATTGTGCTGAGACACTGGGGGAGGGGGGGGGGGTAAGGGCTGTGAGAATTCTGCAGAATGTCCTCCCTGCATTCGCATGGGTTTCCTCCCACATTCCAAAGACATGTTTCTGCAGTGTTTGTCCCTGGGCATCTGCTAAAAATAGGCTCTGTCCTAGTCAAACTTTCCCAGTCAACAAGTGTTAAATAAAATAAAATTTAGTACCAATAAATTATGACAAGCCCATGTACCAGACCAAAGTAGCCACACACAGAGGTTCACACACTGACTGGCATTTAGTACTAATGTTATATTACGACAAGCCCCTGTACCACAGCAAGGTAGCCACCTGGGTCAACTGATGTCTTAATGCGTGCCAGTGCAAACCCTGTCCTATCGAACTTGATCAGAGCGAAGTTTCAAACTATCCCTGATGTTACTCCTTTGTTCTGTAGTTTTTTTATTTTGTTTTTTGGCTTTGTTGTCTGGAATTGTTAAGCTGAGAGGTTAGGAGAGGGATAGGGGCTGTGAGAATGTTGCACAATGTTTAAATGTTTGACCTGTATTTTTGGTCTGTTAGTCATCAAAAATGTGAATTCACACAATGCATGCCACTGGAAAAATCTGTCATTCTACCATCCTACCATCTTTATTAATTCATAACCACAATGCCATCTTTATTAATTCATAACCACAATGTTTTAAACCCCTAATGTTACGTTCTTGTCTTGTTTTTTTTTTTGTTTGTTTGTACCTCCTCTAGAATTGTGCTGATACTTTTGGGGGGGGGGGGACTATGAGAGTTCTGTAGAATGCACTGATTATTGTAATGAATGCTAATGCAATCTCTGTTATTCTAATATCTAAGTTCATCATAGCAATGGTTGTAACTATCCTTGATGTTACACCTTTGTTCTGCAGTTATTTTCAGCTTTGGAATTATGCTGAGAGGTTAGGAGGTTGGTAAGGGCTGTGAGAATGTTACACAATGTCCAGGTGATTGTCAGTTTTGGTTTGTTCTTCAAAAATGTGGGGTCACACTATGTATTTCACCGCAAAATCTTATTCTAACATCATTATTAGTTCATAAGCCCAGTATTTTAAATTCTTAATGTTCAGTCTTACTGTAGTGCTGTCTTCATTATGTGTGGTTGCCTATGCCCTGTCTGCGAGTCTGTGTAGCTGTCTGCCTTGTGTCTCGGTCCTGTGTGAGGGAGTCTGTGTGGGTGTCTTTGTGTACCTCTGTGGGACTGGCTACCTTGATGCAGTACAGAGGCTTGTCATAATGTAACAATATTACTACTAAATGCCAGTCAGTGTGTGTGTATATCTGTGAGTGGCTACCTTGCTGTGGTACAGGGGCTTGTCGTAATATAACATTAGTACTAAATGCCAGTCAGTGTGTGAACCTCTGTGTGTGGCTACTTTGCTGTGGTACATGGGCTTGTCATAATTTATTGGTACTAAATTTTATTTTATTTAACACTTGTTGACTGGGAAAGTTTGACTAGGACAGAGCCTATTTTTAGAAGAGGCCCAGGGGCAAACGCTGCAGAAACATGTCTTTGGAATGTGGGAGGAAACCCATGCGAATGCAGGGAGGACATGCAAACTACACACAGAAGGCACCCCAGCTGAGAATCAAACTGGAGGACCTCTTGTTGCTGGGCAACAACGTTAACCGCCGCACCACTGCACAGTCCCAGTCAGTGTGTGTATACCATTGTGAGTGGCTACCTTGCTGTGGTACAGGGGCTAGTCATAATGTAACATTGGTACTAAATGCCAGCCAGTGTGTACCTTGATATTTCAAGTCTTTTTAATAGTCTGAATGTAGTAACACTACACAGCGATTGTTAAATGGTGCTGCATGAGCTTGATAGGGAGGGAGGCATGATGGCAATATGGTCATGGTTTTTATATTCTCCTGGGTAGGGCCCCCACTTGAAACTTGCTGGAGGCCCCCAAAATGCTAGCACCGGCCCTGTGTTTAACCAACCAAGAGTTAGACTTGTTGCTAATGTAGATTGCAACTCTTCTACCTTTTGTCCCTGTTTGTGCAGTTGATGGTCTAAATGTGTGGAAAGAACTGTATCCCTGCACTGCTGGAGTACTTTCTGAAGATTTAAACCATGTTTTTGTAATGGCACAGATGTCTACTTTCCTGAGTAAGGAAACACTGTAGAGTGTGGAGTTACTTGTCTGGGCTCATAGCTGGTGATTAGCAATAGTGATGGGGGAAATCCAGTGGGTTGCTGAATACTTTATCACTGTTTTAAGTATTTATGATAGCAGGCACTTCTTAGTGATTGCCTGGATGTAGATGTTTCTCACTTTTTTTGTGACCTGCCTTGGTGGAAGGGGCATGCCTTTTTTGTTATGATAGCAGACACTTCTTAGTGATTGCCTGGATGCAGAAGTTTTTCACTTTTTTTTGAGACCTGCCTTGGTGGAAAGGGAATGCCTTTTTTTTATTTATTAATTTCTTTTGTTGACTGGGATAGTCAGACTGGACTGTAGTAGCCCCTTTTCAGCGGAGGTCCAGGGAAAAAAATGCTCCAGTTACAAAATAGGCAAATTTACACAATAGAGAAAAATGGGTTCTTTCCGTTATTGGGGCAACACTTTAAATGTGGTAGCTTGCGCTCGGAATCAGCGTACAACTGTTAGTCCTGAAGCATTTTTTTTTTTGATAGGTGCATCAGGATCCCACTGCCCCCGGTTGTCCCGTTTCCATGCAGAATAATGTGTCCCGGCTTGGTGTAGTGCGGTGCCTGACATCACACGGATGTGTCTTCAGCTCCAAGATGTCCGACTGGTTTGTTTTCAGCTGCTGTATGCAGGTGACGTGGTTCCCTGCTGTGCCCAAGCGTGGCTCCTGTCAGCCATGGGAGGACCCAAACGCACTCTTCAGTTCAAGAATCCCCTTTGGTGGGGGTGGGGGGTGGTAGCATTAGGATGTAAATGGTGTGCTGCAGCACTGGGCACCGCAGTTTTGGAAGGGGGGGAAGGTGAAAGTGGCTGTGGTTTCCATAGACTTGCACAGAATAACTGTTTCACCCCGTTCCACCTTTTACTCACTGTGTTTCGTAGTTTATATTTCTTTCCCGTCTGAAAGTTGGTTCTTAGTTCTTTAGAAGCTCGTCCCATCTGAAAGTGCTTTTGAACAAGCATCGTACATAATTGTCTTTAAACAAATATTTGTTGAAGCATCGTACATAATTGTCTTTAAACAAATGTGTTGTATGACAATGTCAGGTGTGCTAAGGCTTGTGCCTCGAAAGTAGGTGTGCATACTCCTTTATGGCTGTACAACTCCAACCAGAAACTGTCGATTTAGGGAGTCTCTGTTTGCCATCTTCCTGAACTTGTGTTCTGAGAATATGGGCTTCACACAGCATCAATAACTGAATATGTTGTGTTACTTTTCCGTTATCTGCTTCAGGACTATGATTCAGAGCGCAAGCTACCGCATTTTACGTGTTGGCCTGATAACGGAAAAGTAAACAGTATATAAAGTCAAGTTATATGGCTATTTTATGGAAAGGAATGCCACTGAAAACTGTCTGACAGACAAACATTTATGCTTTACTTGATTTTGGACTGAAACCTTTGATACTTTTCCATTATTGCAAATCCAGGCCCAGAAAGGTGTTGCCCCATTAATGGAAAAGTACCAAAAAATTTGAAGCTTAATGTTGCAACATAAGCATGCAATAACTGACAGGCAGCTATATTAGAGAAATTCTTAATCAGAAAAATATAGTCATTACATATTTTTATACAGGACAAACTGGTATAATACAATAAGGTTTAAAACATCAAATTACAATTTTGCATTTATGGGTAAGAGAAGACACGAGGTGTTGGACAGGAGTAGTTTTTTTGTGACCTGCCTTAGAAGTGGCATGCCCGCTTATATACACATCCACAGAGTTATTGCGTACAGCTTGTGGTCAAGTATGCAGACCACAGTAACAGCCTGAAATTTTTTTTTTTTTAAATCGAGTTTTCACTACATTAGTAATATAAAGCGTATACAGATTTCAGTTGAATACACAACTGTTCTGCAACAACAGCACGTCTCCAACACTGTTTTCAGTAATTACCAGTACAGTATATTAGATCATGATAAAGTTGTTTATGACTACTCATATTGGCTAATCGCAAGCTAAGCACTTTTTGCATGTGAAGGCATTATGCATAACTGTGGTACTCTTGCTGTAATATTTCTGTTTTATCATAATGAATACTGGCAAAAGGTTGTGAACAATATGAAATATTTCACATATTTACATTAAAAAAGCAAAACATGGAGTGCAATACGTCAGGTTAGGTAGCCACAGGAAGCAGTGTGTGTATTAGATAAAAATTAAACTAAACATTCTTGGGTAAAAGAAGTGGTCATACATACAAGTATTCAACTAATGTACACCATAATATTAATCTAATTTTCATACTAATCAGTTGAACAGTATATTGTTAGGAAACAAGTTGGTATCTGTGAAACTGATAGGAAATGCCAGATATCCACATTGAAGACGTAACTCAATGTACAGAGCATAGGCTCATAGGTGTGTGTGTGTGTGTGTGTGTGTGTGTATTAGGTTAATGACCACAATGGTCTTGTTAAGCCTAGTCATGCACCCCAAAACTCTGACAAGTTCTGGTACCCTTCATAAGTGTAAGCAGGGGCTTTGGAGATGAAACATTTACAGGCAGGGGCCTGGGATATGAACCATTTACAGGCTGCCTGTGCCCATTAGAGAGAGACAGGTGGCAAACGAAGGATGATTTTCCTGTTCCCCATCCAGTTGTCCAAGTTGTACTTGGATTAGGGTTAGGGAGGGACTCTGCTTCACATGACTAGGGAGTCTGCTCCAGAGAAGAGGTAGTCTCTGGGATACATACCTGTCTCTTCAGCATGTACTATTTACATGGCAGGCAAGGTATAAGTCTTTAGAACAGGTAATTCTGGTGCTGTTTGTTTTCCAGATATGCAGGAGGTCCATCAGGGTGGAGTCTGACAATGCCTTGTATGCCAAGCATAGATCTTCCTCTCAACAGCCTGCAGGAGACAGAATACAGGCAGAGAGCTTTAAGGCAGTTTGCATAAGACATGTTACTTACACCCTGTATTCTTTTAGTGAGGGACATCTGTGGACATTCCAGTTGTTGGTTGTGCCTGATTAGGTACATACCAAAGGGGGAATTATACTGAATGATAGGTCTGATGAATGCTGAATACACTGGAACAATAACCTCCTCGGACCTAGGCACCATACCTTTGTTTATAAGCTGTACAATACAGAATGATTTCCTCACCACTGTAAGCACGTGATGGTCAAAGGCTAGATTGCGGTCTCCCCCGCGTCCCTGATTACTGGGCAAACTCTTAGGGGTGTGTTGTCAAGATGACAGTTACAAGGGGTAGGTGACTTCCCAAAAGATACTACTATGCATTTCTTGACATTCATTTTTAGCCCATATCTCTGATCCCCTCTTACATGTCTGTGCCCGCCCTTCCTGGAAAACATCTGTTTTGGTGAGGGATTCTATGACTACTTCTAATTTGCAATCATCTGCAAATTTAGTCAGCCAGAGGCCACTGACATTGGTCTTGACTTCAGAGAAGTAAATCCCAAAAAGCAGCAGTCCCAGGACAGCTCCCAGAGATATTCCACTTGTAGATGGCCTCTTTGTAGAGGTGGACTCCCCAATTCTAATGTCCTGGGTCCTGTTTGTAAGCCAGCTGGCTATCCAACAGGTGATATAAAGGTGTATACCTAACCTCTGGTGTTTGTCAATAATGCTTAACTGGGGTATTGTATCAAATACATCAGCCAAGTCAAGGTAGGCAGTGTGAACTGTTTTGCCCTCAGTCATTCCTTTGGTGAACTTCCCAGAGAACTCCACCAGGTTGAGTAGGTATGACCTGCTTTTGCTGAAACCAAATTGGGTTGGGTCTGACATCTGGAGGTTTCCTATGTCATTACTGATCATTTTCTGGGTGTGCAGATGGCTGACTGTTGCTGTTCTGCATTCATGAGGCATGAAGCCCATTTGGAGGCTTGAGACAGTTTCAAGTTTTTTGGGGTTATACAACAAATGAAGAGACAAAGCTACAGCCACACATGCTGTTTTGTCAATATCCACATTTATGGAGAAGTGCTAAGATAAAGTGAATGGATTAAAACAGATTATGTTATGGCAGCTAAGTATATGCTGAAAGAGACTACACAAAAGATAATATAATGACTGAGAAGCTGGAAGTTCTTACCTATAAATATAGGCAATAAGATACAAGCAATGAAAGTGTTTTGGTCCCTTTAGTCCATAAACAAATTAGGCACATTTTTCATCAACCAGAGATGTTGTGGATGATAAAGATCTGAAGTAATTTATCTGGAAGAAGAAGAGGGCAAGAATTAATTGAAATAATTTGATTTAGGATTATCGTTTCTGAAGGGACATTTTGAGCTATGCAGTTAATGCACATATACTTAACTCAAGCAGAAGGTTATAAAACAAAGTGGAAAGGGGTGGTGATGAAATGAAGGGATTTTGAGAAATAGAAGAGAGTAACCCTTTGGATGCAAGTCCTTAAGGAAAACAAACACACAGGCTATTATATTCATAAAGTAGAAGAAAGTATTTTAAGGAGGACAACAACACAGGAAATGAGAAAGTAGATTTTAGCAATAGTTATGACTGCAAGTAGGGGCATAGAAAATAAGCCAGAGGGGGCTGGAATTTACTGGAGGAAATCAGCAAAGGAACCAAGGTATTGGGAGCAAATAACTAGGGAAAAGTAACAGAGTGAGATGAGGCTAAGCAGAAGTTTGGACAGCAGGTTACAGATTGCCATACCTTCCAGGGATTGATAAGAGTACAAGGCAAAGAGAAAGTGATGGGGAACTACAGAGTGAAAGACCAGTTCAGAGTTTTAGTTGACTCTAGAACACAAGTTGCTGTTAAAAATTTATAATTAGTAAGGCAAATAAAATACTGCATGACATCTACAAAATATCAAAAAAGAGGTTAAAAAAGATTAGTAAAAGAGAATGGAAAAAATTTACATGGGAACAATGAAAGTAAACCAGTAACACTCCCAAGTATTTAAGTCCAGAATTGGCATATTTAAATGGGTTACATTTACACCTCAAGTAGACTTCAAAGGATTCTTCCTCAAGTAGATAGCAAATGCTGGAAGTGTGACTGGGAAGAAAGGTAGCTGACATTTCTTTCGGAATGTAACAAGTTGGAAGATGTAAAAATTCCATACAGAGTAGTCTGACAGAAATGTTACGGAAATAAATGGCTGTAACTAAGGAAATTTCTGAGCTGGTATACTGGATCTGAATTACCTAGACATACAAGGCCTTACTATATTTAATGCTGCTGCCTACCAAAAATAGTAACTACTAGAAAATGGAACTCAAAACCTGAAGCAACTGAAAAACAGGATTCAGGGAAGGCAGGAACTGACATACTTACGTAATATGTTGGAGTGAATGAAAATTTAAAAAAAGAAAACGTACACTGCATGACAATAAACATTTTAAGTTGCTCTTCTATTAATTCCCTGTATTAATTATGAAAAGTGATGCAATACAAATGTTAAAACCTAGCAAACATTAACTCACTCTCAGCATAAAAAAAAAAAAAATTCTCCACAGCTTTTGCCTTATATTGGCACTGAAAACAGACTTTGCAAACCATGTTAACTGTTCTTCTCAATGGCAAATACGCTTGGAGGAAAACTACTCTCAGGAACAAATTGAGAATCGGTCACATCCTGAGAAAACTTTCTGTGGTGAAGCCCTAAACATGAAGCAAAAATTTAACTTCAGAGATGGTTCCAAGTAAAACAAATTATTCAGATCACATTTAAAATAAATCTAGAAAGGTGGGGGTGTCACACACGGAAGCAGAATCATGAAAATTTGATACTTCACATATCCACAAGAAGAAGAAATAAACATCTTGTATAAGATGGGAAAATATGGAACATTAGGACAATGTAAGTGGTTGCACTATACAAAGCAGATGAAGTTTCATTTTGAAACAGTGGGTACTATTAAACTCTGGACACACACAGGAGACAAAAAATGTAAGAACAGACACCGAATTATCAACTACTGCAAATAAGAGGAGGTTAACCTTTCTACTTCATTTTTCTTCCACTATTCTCTTATCCTTCAGACTCTCTACAGTCATCTTTATGATGCTCTTGTGTCTCTGAGCTCCCTGGTTTGGTCACACTCAGCAAATACAGATTGTCTTTTTTTTTTTTAAACTTAAACATGCAGTGTAGGTGAAAGAAAACTTCCCAAATATGCATCTGCATTTATTAGCTGGGATACACAATCAACAAGCTGAACAGGAGTCTGTGTTATGGAATGAGCATACGGAAATAGTGATCATGAAAATCTTTTAACTGTGTTCTACATGGGATACTTGTTGCACCATCACAAGTATAGGACCCTCACTGGTTAAATCTCATCACAAATCAGTCACATCTGAAGTAGCTATAGCACCTAAACCCCTCTTAGGTGAAATCAGGCTAAAATATTTCACCAAAGCTAATTATACCCTCCTAAGGGATGGCATAAATAACGTCCAAGCTCCTGTTTCCTCAGATGGCATTGACAACTATATTAAGGTATACATAAATGGCCTGTACAAACACTTATACAAATGTATAGACATAGCTGTACCTGATAGGATCAAAACAGATCCTCAAGGAAAAAAAGTACAGTTGTGTACACTTTCCATAAATGTAGATGTTCAAGTGTATTCACTTGTTGCAGTCATCACATTTGGGTTATCTGCTTGCAGTAGCCCTCAGCCGGCCTAATTATCAAAGTCTTGGGTCTTGCGTCGGTTGCTGTCTCATCTTCTGTGATGTCAGCTAGTCAGGGGTATAAAGCATGCAGCCAACGCCATTACATCAGTTTTTCTTGTCCCAAATGTCAGGTGTCCCCCTTAATGGGAAGCAATTAAATTTATATAAACAAGGTTATACCTCCAACAAAAAAGCAAATACACCAAAAAGCTTTTAAGTGGGTCCCCTACGAAATCCGAACGCACAGAATCCCAACACCCAAAATACCAAGACGAAAAGCCCGAAACGTTGAAAGCGTGAAATTCAAAATTGCGAAACTAATACATACATATAGCACACACACAAACATACACACACCCTCCCCCCATAACTAAACAAACCACCCTACACTAAAGATAAGTGCACCCCCCATCCCCCCACACTCCCCTACTTTATTATTCTAACTCCGAGATCGCACAAACACATACACAAGGCAAACTCACACCCACACATTACAGTCACACACACACACACACACACACTAAAGCTCCTCACAAACACACTTACACACATACTTAACTGAACCGCAACACCAGAAGCGCCAACTCAAAATCCCTTAACATCGGGATTTTGAATTTCGCGCTTCTGGTCTTTTGGTAATGTGAGGTTTCGGGCTTTTCGTCTCGGTATTTTAGGCGTTGGGATTCTGTGCATTCGGGATTTCGTAGGGGACCCTTTTAAGTATAGTAAAGGAGATTAGAGGTATAGCCAAAAGAAGTCAGGGGGCTGGTGGGAGGGTAACCATGACTGCAACAGTGAGTACACTCGAGCATCTACATTTATGGTGAGTGTACACAACTGTCCTATGTTCTTCGTGTTTCACTGTTGCAGTCATCACATTTGGGTAGATTCCCACAGCTAAGGATGGGAGGAGGAATTCAAATAGCATTAGGACCAGCTATAAGGCCCTGCAAGACTGCAGGGGCAAAGCCAGCTCTGGATTTAGAGAAAATTAGCAAATGGTAATGCTTGGTGAAAGTATGTACAGAACTCCAGGTAGCAGCTTCTAGAATGTCTCTGGTAGGGACCCCTCTGAGAAAGGCTGTAGCGGTAGATTCAGCCCTGGTTGAATGGGGTCTAATCCCCTGTGGAATAGGTTTTCCATGGTGCTTATAGCAGAAAAGAATGCAATGGCCTATCCATTTAGAAATGGTTTGATTTGAAATAGCCTTCCCCTCTGCCCCTGCAGCAAATGCCACCAACAGTTGTTTAGATTTCCTTTGAGGTTTAGTCCTGTCGAAGTAAAATCAAAGTTGTCTGTGCACATCTAAGGAGTGCAGTATCCATTCCCTTTGTTCTGTGGATTAGAAAAAAAAGGTTGGCAAATGAATGGACTGATTAAGAGCCACGCTGGATACCACCTTGGGCATGAAAGAGGGATTGGTCCTGAGGGACACCCTGTCAGCATGAAAGATGATGAAAGGCTCCACCTGCCATAAGGGCCTGTAATGCAGATACCCTTCTTGCTGAAGTGATTGCTAAAAGGAAAGCTGTTTTCCAAGAAAGGAATTTTAACTCTGCAGTTGCAGCTGGCTCAAAAGTTGGAAGAGTGAGTTTTTCCAATACAAAATTAAGGTTGCAGGCTGGAGTTGGGGCTCTCCTGGGTGGCCTTACGTTTTTGGCCCCTCTGAGGAACTGCTTGAGCAGTGTGTGAGAAAAGAGGGATGGTTCTGTGTTGTAATGAGATGAAATGGCTGAGGCGTGAATTTTGATGGAGGAAAAGGAAAGGCCCTTGTGAAGCATCTCAGTTAAGTATTGAAGAATCTGAGGTAAAATGGGCGCTGCTGTGGCCATCCCTTGAGTTTGGTTCCAGGCACAGAATTTTTTCCATTTTTCAGCATAAGACTTTCTAGTACTAGACCTCCTTGCCTCCAAAATGACATCGAACACTTGTTTACTGAGGGATGGTAATGGAGAGATTAGGTAATTAGCCAGGCTGCCAGGTTCAGGGTTTGAAGCTGGGGATGCAGAATCTGGCTCTCCTGCTGAGACAGCAGGGTAGGGGTCTGAGCTAGGTGCCATGGGGCCAGCTGTAACACGCTGCGCAAGAGGGGGTACCAGTGTTGGCGTGGTCAGTCTGGTGCAATCAGTACCATCCTTGGTTCGTCCTGTTTGATCATTAGTAGTACTTTGGAGAGGAGAGGCAGAGGAGGAAAGGCATAAACTGACAGATTTTTCCAGCTGAAGGACAGAGCATCCACTTTCCAAGCTTGTTTGTGGGGAGTCCTTGTGCAGAATTTGTCCAATTGGTGGTTCTGAGGGAGGCAAACAGGTCTATATCTGGGATCCCCCTTTTGTTGATCAACATATTGAAAATCTTTGGTTCCGGTTTCCACTCATGTGGGTCCATGAGATTTCTGCTTAGTTCATCTGCCAGTGTATTAAGTTTTCTTGGCAGGAATTGAGCCTGTAGATGAACTTGGTAGCTCAAGGCTGTGTTCCACACAGCCATGGCTAGTCTGCAGAGGGGGGGAAAGAATGGGTAGCTCCCTGCTTGTTTAACAGTGGTGTTGTCCGTCTTTACCATTAATTGTCCTGGAAGAATGTGGTCCTTGAAGGCTGTCAGAGCATTCTGCACAGCTAACATTTCTTTCTGATTGATATGCAGGTGCATTTGACTTGGGTTCCATTTGCCCTGAATGCACTTCTCTGCCAGGTGAGCCCCCCATGCATAGTCTGATGCATCTGTTGTTAGGGTTTGGGCGGCAGGGGGTAGAGTGAAAGGTAGTCCCTTGTTTTGGTGGCAGGTCTCTGCCCAACAAAGGAATTCTAACAGTAGGCAAAGTATGATAGGAATCGATGCTTCTAGATCCTGAGAATGCTGACACCATAGGCTTTTTAGATACCATTGTAGTTTCCTCATATGCAGTCTTTCATATGGAATTAGTAGAATGCACAAGGCCATAAATCCCAAGGCTTGCAGTATTTGCCTTGCAAATAGCAGGGTTTTTGTGGCCACTAGGTTTGAAGTATGTTGTCAAATGAATTTGTTTCTCTGGTGTGAGGAAAGCCATCTGGGAAGTTATGCTCAAGCTTGCTCCCAGGAATATAATTTGTTGACAGGGTACCAGCTGTGATTTCATTTCGTTTATGGTGTACCCCAAGACAAGTTAACACCTTTTGTACAAATGCCAAATAATTCAATAGTATGTCCTAGCTTTCTGCCTGAATTAGACAATCGTCCAGGTATGGGTATATTTGAATATTTCTTTTCCTGCAAAATGTACTGACTGGAGCTAGGCACTTTTTGAATACCCTGGGCGCAGTAGATAAGCCTAAGGGCAGTGCAGAGAACTGATAGTGCATGCAGCCTGCTTTGAAGCGTAGGTATTTTCTGCAAGATTCCCTGATTGGGATGTGCAGGTAGGTTTCCTTTAAATCCAGTGTTGCCAACCAGGCATCTTTGCCTATCATGGGAAGCAACTGGTGAAGAGTTAGCATCTTGAATTTTGGAATCACCAAAAAGGTGTTTAGAACAGACAGGTCCAGGATAGGACACCATGGGTTGTCTTTTCTGGGTACCAGGAAAAGTCTTGAGTAGAAATCTCGGCCCTTTTCCTCTTCTGATACAGTCTGAATAGCCTTTAATCTTGAGAGACAGTACTTGCTTTTGAACCTCTGCCCATTGTTTTGGGGGTAGATCTGGCCAACCGTTTAGGGTTGGTAACGTGTGGAAGTGAAATCTGTATTCTTAGGAAACTATGTTTAAAACTCATTTGTCCTGGGTTATGAGTTCCCATTTTTTTGCTTGCAGAGCAATCTTTTCGCCTAAAGAAGCAGTCAGTTGAGAAGTGCTTGGAAGTTTTAAAGTTAAGTCATTGAGACAGCTTACCATAGGGGGAAGACTTACTACTCCCTGATTTGGAAGTGGGAGCCCCTCACTGCTTAGTCCTGTGCATACCCTGGGACTGAAGCCTAGGTGTTCTGCTGGTTCTGGGTTTGAACTAAGAAGGTCTGGAAGAGGCAAGAAAGGACCAATTTTTGAGGGCCAATGCCTCCTAAATCTAGGAAGCTGCACTTGTAAGAAATATTTAACAGTTTGCATAGATTTAGCTTTTTCCTCCATCTTAAGAACTTCTTTTGCTTTGTCGCCAAACAGGTGGTCCTAATTTAAGGTGGCATCCAGCAATTTAGTTTTAACATGATCTGGCAAAGACTGCTCCTTAAGCCAAGCATGCCTTCTAAGTAAAGTCCCAGTGACAGCAGCTCTGCAAGATGCCTCTAGTGAATCAAAACCACATTGCAAAGTATGTTTTCCAACCTGTTCAGCAGAATGCATTAAATCCCATAAATCCTTATTTTCAGCACAACCAGGAATCAACATCATTTTCTGTTTAAGCAATCCAATAATATGCTGCTGATACTTTAACATATGAAACTGGCAATTTAAGGCCCTGATGGCCAAGGTTGCAGAGGTGTATACCTTCTTACCTCATCTATCCAGGGCCCTGGAATCTCTATCAGAGGGGGTAGGATTTTTGGCAGTAGTAGCCTTAATACCCTTGGGTCCCTGTGAAATGGTCTCAGGATCCGCAGTAGGATTTTTAAAGAGGAACTTGTGAGAATCAGGAACCCTGTAATATCTATCAGATTTTCTGGGAGCAGGAGGTAGAGAGTCAGGGGCCAAGCTAGATTCTGAAAAGGCATCGTCAACAATGTCCAGCACAGGAGGGATACTAAAGGCCTGTTGTTGGGGCAGGAGTAAGAAATCTCTAAGCTTCTTTTTAGAATCAGAGTAATCCTGGCTTTCCCAGTGAAAATGCTCCCTAAGAGTAGGCAAGGTTTCACCAAAAGAAAAATCCTCTGGGGGAGAAGCAGAGGGAATAGAGTCCTCATAGGTAGATAAGGGTAAATCCTGGTCATCAAAGGAGACAGTAATTTCAGAATCCTGGTCAGAAGAATCATAAGCAAATTCAGTCCTAGGTCTCTTAAAGGGGGAAGGTTGGCTTCCCCTGATTAAAGTAATAAGGTCTTCAGCCACTCATTTGTTTTTTAGGCATAGAGGCCTGACCATGCAGTCTGGGTGTCCGTTTCCTAAGCATGGCTCGAGTTTTAGGCCTAGAAGAAGAAGATGGCGTCAGTTTAATATGCAAGTCAGTAGGCCGGAATACACCCTCAGAAGCCGGTGCATGTACAGCGGCTCCAGGCCCATCCAAGGAAGAGATATCCGCAGGTTCCAAAGTTGAAGCATCTCGCGGCATACCGGACTCCGAATGTGTCTCAGTAGAGGCCTGCGAATCCGAAGTAGTGGGTATCAGGGGCTGCAAAAGCACCTCACTGAGTACCGGCGAACTGGCGACTAGCTTAGGAGAAGCGTCGTTGGCAGCTTTGGACCTAGGCGGCCTGGTTCTGTCTATCTTTGCGTTTTTTCAAAATGTCGGTAGTCAGGTGGCGTACCAAAGACATATCTGGATAATTGAACAGAGTACAAAAATATTTAGAAGCGAAAATGCACCGATGACTAATAGTTCTTGGTTTAAATAAGGCACAAACTGACAGTGAGGTACGTCATGGTCAGGGCCTAGGCAAGGAATACAGTACGAATGAAAATCTTTAAGGTATTTGCTTTCCACAAGAAATACAATTATTGACTTTTACTGACATCGGTTTAGAGCAAGAAAAAGTTTCCCCAACGGGGTACTTAGCTTTAATTGAAGACTTTGGTTCTGAAACTCAAAAACGAACATTTCAGGAGTCGGACGACTGGCACTTGCGAACTGCTTCTGCTTCGGGCACCGCACAGCAAGAAAGACTGATGTAATGGCATCGGCTGCATGCTTTATACCCCTGACTACCTGACGTGACGGAAGATGAGACAGCAACCAACGCAGGACCCAAGACTTTGATAATCAGGCCAACTGAGGGGTACTGCAAGCAGATAACCCAAATGTGATGACTGCAACAGTGAAACACTAAGAACATCAAGCTTCCATGGTGGACATCTAGCATTAATAAGTTATACAATAAGAAGAAGAAGTTGCTGTCTAAGAATAAAAAAAGAGAGAGGTCCCAAGCACTAGAAGAACAGCACAACCATAGCTAAGGATTACCATAAAGCATTCTTCAGCTATATCCTATCTGGAACCTAAAAGGTAGGACCCAGATGTGTACTGAATTAGCAGTGGATGGCATCACAAACATTGATCCTGTGAACATAGCTAACCTATTATCTGACAGGTTTGGTGAAAATGTCACCCACCCCCAACATTCCACAAAGCATTCCCTCTACATCTCCCCCACCTTGCATCTCCAAAGAGCAAGCAATTAATCCTCTAAGACCAACACAGCACAGCCTCTACGGGACCGGATGGCATCTCAGGTTGCGTTTTAAATGGTCTAACAAAAGAAGTTATGTACTTACCATAATGTTCCATGTGTGTTGTCCATCTCAAACTTTATTCTCACTGATGGGTTGGATCCGATCTATGGGATCCATCTCGGCCATTTCAAAGCTCGAGGTTTTCACCCTTCTTTACTCATAATGCAACCCCCTACCTAGCTTCCTCAGATCTTGTTTGCCCCTAGTATTCTTATAGAGGCAACGTGAAAAGATATACATATGATACACACACACACACACAGGTACACAGGAGTAGGATACCAAATCTGAGGCTATACAGTCCTGTAGTACCCAATTTATACTACTCGGTCTCCCAGGAGTATAAGCAGGGGGTAGAGGGAGGGTTGTGAGAATAAAGGTTGAGATGGATAACACATATGGAATGTTATAGTAAGTACATAACTTCGTTATGTGATGTTGTCAATCCTGCCTTTATTCTCACTAATGGGACCATGTCCCAAACAACCTGACTCTTGGGTGGTTCATGGGAGAATATTCCTCAGAACTACAGAGCCAAAAAGAGGCTCTATTCCTAGAGGCCAAAGCCACTTTGTAATGTGTAATAAAGGTATGAGGTTTTGCCCATGTTGCTGCAGCACAAATATCATCCAAAGGTAACCTAGCTTGGAAGGCTGCAGACATGGCTAACAACCTGGTCGAATGAGCTTTAACAGGATTTGGAAGGGCTCTCTTCTTAGAATTGTAAACATAGGATATACATAGCATAAGCCATTTGGATAAGGTTACTTTGGTGACTGGCTGACCTTTTCTAATATCTGAATAAGACAAAGAGCTAATCTGATATTCTAATTTCCGAAGTCCTATGCAAGTAGAAACGTAACTGTCTATGAACATCTAAAAGGTGCAGTGAATATTCTCCTTTATTTTGAAAGTTTGGGAAAAAAACTGTCAGCTCAATAGATTGGTTGAGGTTACATTCCCACACAACCTTTGGTAGAAATGAAGGATTAGTGCATAATGAAACTTTGTTCTTACGAAAAATTAGGTATGGGGGCTTGGCAGACAAAGCTTGCAATTCAGAAACTCTTCTGGCCAAAGTAATAGCCACTAAAAAGAGCGTTTTCCAGGAGAGATATTTCAAATCACATATAGCCGATGGCTCAAAGGGAGGACCAATAATGTTTGACAAGATAAATTCAGATCCCAGGGTGGTGTTGGATTTCTGCAAGGGTTTCTTATCATAACAGTTCCTTTTAAGAAAGCTTTACAAAGTCTGAGACATAATTCCAAAAACATTTCCTCCTACATGGAAATTTGAAATTCCTGCCAATTGAAGTCTAATAGTAGCTGTAGCAGCTCCTTTGTTGAAACATTTAGTCAAAAATACAATTTATAGGTGCAGAAAAAGGATCTATCTGATTATCGCTGGCCAATGTAACAAATCTCTTCCATTTACTTTTGTACAATTTACGTATAGATGTTTTATGGGAAGACAGCAAAATATGACGGGAAGAAAGGAGAGGAAACCTGGCGATCAAGAGAACTGGAGCAGCCAAGCTGTTAGTTTGAGAATGTCTAGGCTGTGATGAACCATTCCTGATGGGTGAGTCATTAGGTTCAGATTCATGGCTCATCCTGAAGGTGAGGCTGAAGAAAGGGAAACCAGATTTGATGAGGCCAATAGGGGGCAATCAGGAATACTGTGGCCTCCAACAAACTTGATTTCTGCAAAAAATTGAGAATTAGAGAGATTGGAGAAAAGGCATAAATAAGTCCCGGAGGCCAATCATGAACAAGTACATCCCTTGGTGACTTCCCCATGGGAGGGATCAGGGCAAAGTAGTTGCTGCATTTGGCATTAGTCTGCAATACAAAGAGATCACATCAAGCCTGGCCCTACTTCCAGAATATCTGTTCCGTAACTTTCTGAATGAGGGACCACTCATGAGGCCATAAAACGCCCTTGCTCAATTTGTCTGCAATCATTTTGGATTTCCCTGGGATGTGCACTGCTATCAGAAAGTGGCTGGAAGCCACTGCCCATTGCCAGACCCTCAAAGCTTCTCGACAAAGGGGGTAAGATCTGGTTTCCCCCTGTTTATGTACCAGACTACAGAAATGTTGTCTGACTGGACTATGTTCCTACAGGGAGTGTCTTTAAATGCTTGCAACGATAAAAGCACCGTCCTCATCTCCAGATGTTGATGTGCAAATGAGCCTCATGTTCCTGTCAGATGCCTTGAACCGTCTTCCCTAGACAATGCCCCCCCCCCCCATCTGGGAAGCTTCTATGGTCATTGTGGCCTGGGGATGAAGTGACGGACTTGAGATACTAAGGGAGAGTGAATCCACCACTGGAGATCCTTTTTTTACAGGAGTTGGTTATCATGATTTTGTCTGACACTGGAAGTTCAAGGATTGACTATTGTGTGGAAAGTAATTACAGAAGTATTCTCATATGAAGATGAGCTAGGGGAATGAGTACAACTAATGTAGCCATTTTTCCCAGTATCTGAAGAACCAGTTTTGCAGAGGCTCACGTCTTCCCGATTAACAATGTTATACAACGGCGGAGATAGTCTACTCTGTCTTGTGGGAGTCTTGCTACCAGTGTGGTCGTGTTCACCTCTGCTCCTATGAAGACTAACTTTTGACATGGCTCTAGAGTAGATTTTCCTAGTTTACAGTAATACCTAAGGAGGGAACAGAGATGAAGGTTATAGTCCCTGGCTTGTAGCAGGAGATGCCTGAGCGGTTATGAGCCAGTCATCCAGAAATTGAAACACCCAGAATTCACAGAGTCTCAGGTGAGCTGCCACTACTGCCATGCACTTGGTGAACACTCTGGGAGCTGTAGTGAGACCAAAGGGCAGAGATCAAACCTGAAGTGACTTGCTCCTAGCTGGAAGGGCAAGTACCTTCTGGATCTTCGAATGTGGTAGTACACACCCTGAAAGTCTATACAGCACATCCGTCTTTTTCCAGGAATGTAAGTATCAACTGCAGTGTCACCATCTGGAACTTGGTCTTTTTCACAGATTTGTTCAGATTGCCGAGGTCCACAATGGGTCTCTAGTCCCCTGTTTTTTTTGGGAATTAAAAAGAATCTAGAATAAGTTCCAGATTCTCTCTGGTCTGCGGGGACTTCTTGGATGACACTTTTTCTTCGCAACTTTTGAATTTCTAATGTTGCCTGTCCATTCTGACTGTGTGGAATGTCTGTAACTGATTGGTTTACAAGAGTGAGGTAGGAGAAGGAGTGATATATCCTATGGATATTATGTCCTGCACCCATTTGTAATTTAACGTTTGCCAGGTTTCACGGTGTGCAGGGAGAATCGCCCCTCGACTGCCTCCAGAGGCAAGCAACTGGGCACTCCCTTCAGGAGTAGCGGAAGGGTCTACCAAAGAAAGATTCTCTAGAGCCCTGATTCTGCAGGCCTACCCTGCCGCGATGAAGGCATCTTCTATTATTGTTCCCCCCCTTTGCCTCTAGGGAACTTTCACCCTGTGTGTCCTGGAAAGACCTTTGAGACTTTCTGAACCACATTTTCCCCACTACTTCTCTAACCCTTACGGAAGAGTCTAGTAGGTGTGGAAAAATGCACTCCAATGGCAGATATGATCTTGCCTTCTTTTTCACACCTGGTGAGCGTCTCTTTAACCTTAGGCCCGAAAAAAGAAGAGCCATCAAAAGGAGCATTACTGAAGGAAGAGGAACAGCCTCGCAAAATCGCAAAGGTGCATTCAGGAATAACTCCTGATAGAGATGCCTGAACCAGATGCCCTACTCGTTCTATCTGCTGCATACAATATGATCCTCATGCATGAGTTGACGACTGAATTTAGGGTCTTTATCTGCCGCCATGTCAGCCACAGCTCCTTGTACGGAGACGGATAATTCCTTTAACAGGTCCATCTGCAATCTTGTGAAGTGGGCAAGGTAGCTCAGTCACCATAAGGCAATGGTTAGTGACGAAAAGACGCACTTCCCATACCTATCCACGGTCCTGGGATCCTTATTCAGAGGATGGACAGAGGAACTGGTCTCAAATAGTTCCTTTTTAGTGGCCAGTGCCACGACCATGGAATAAACTGCTACCCCTTGTCAGAAAGGTCTTGTCTTTAGGTGCCATAATGTATTTGTTTGGCCTTCTAGGAGTAGGTTCTATTGAGTCTGGGGTCTCCCAAGCCTTTCCAAGAGATTAAGTCAATAACCTCATCGGAAGGAGGGGGTCACCCAAGGGGTTGAAGGGTGACAAAGGCCTTCAGATAAACAGACTCAGCTGAAGGGGAGGTGGACTGCCAGTCATCTCTCTGCTTTAAAATTTCCAGGATGTCTCCAAAGGAGACATCTTCAGGAGGTGACCATGGGGACCCTTCTGCTTCATCAAGGTCGGTACCAGATGTGATACACTCCTCCAAAGAGTCAAGATGCTTTCTCTTGCATATCATCTTCCAAGGGACCTCCTCAGTGGGATATTCAGGGGAGGTTTCACAATAGGGGAGAGTCCCTTGCTGGACATCCTGAGGCTAGGGTCTCTGACGTCCTCTGGAGAGGGTTCATAGATTAGTACTAAGCTAACTGCCCTTGCAAGCCATTTTAAGCCTAGCCGATTATCCCTTGCGAGACTCAAACCCTGCACTTTGTGTTTGTAAGGCAAACACCTTAACCATTAGGCCACCCTCCCAACCAAAAATACCTGCACAGAACTGGGAGGAAGATCTGAGGGAGACTGTCTCTCAGACTGGGAAGTAGTCAGAACCCTCCTCATAAATTCAAAGGCAGTCCGCCCCTGCTCTGAAGTGCTCCCCGGATCTGACAAATGGGTGTCAGGGCCGATGGAGCCTCCGGGGCAGAAGAGAGAAGCTCTGAAGCAGAGGTAGGAGCCAAAGTCACCCACGTCGAAGCCGCCAGAAACAGGGTCGGATCCAAAGAGATCTGGACCAGCTCCACAGACCCGATCAGACAGTGTCATTTCCCAGAGGTCTCCTGCTCTGACTGGGCAGAAACACTCAGGGAAGACACCATAGCTAGGAGCCTATGGGTCCCGGACCTGATACTGACACAAACTTGATATCTTAATCTTCCATCTCCGAAACTAAGGGATGGATCAGAGGAAAAGCAGGCGCCATGGGGGAAGAATGTGTCTGATCTGATTGCTTTAGGCTCGGATCCAATAACAATTGGGCCACGGCTGGTGTCTTTAGCAGCCTCTGCACCACCCTATCTACATCATCAGAAAGACTTCCTGGCGAACAAGATATAAAGGGTAGGTGATCTTGAGCTAGTTAAAAAAGGTGATGGGAGCTGAGAGTGGACTGGTTCCAAAGAAGGTGATCGGCTCCAATACATGAAATCAGAAGGCAAGGTCAGCTTTAGAGTTGAGGGTAACAACTGCTCCGAAGTAGTTTTGGATCAGACTTCAGCTGTCTGCTCTGAGGGTTTCTTTGTAGCAGAGAGTCTAGGTGCTTTCTGCTTCAGCTCCAAAGAAGATCTCAGCTTCGAAGAAGAATTCTTTTGTGGCTTTTCTGATTTTGAAGAGGACTCCAGGGATATAGCCTCAGAAAAGGGAGCTTTTATTAACCCTTTCAGAATGAGTTTATTCTTGCACTTCATCAGCACTCTGTGGTTAAATCCATGGCAGGTGGAGCACAACTCTTGCAGGTGAAGAGGCAACAAGAAATACACGCACAGTGTGCAAATTGCTAAGGGGCATCTTTTTCCCACATTTTACACACTTTTTGAAGCCAAGAAGTTTCCTTTCCTGCTTTTTAGAAAGGAGGAAATAGGAAATGCACACACACAAACACTCGCAGACAAGTCCTCTAACTTAGAAGTTTTTTTTTTGTTGCCGTTTTACTATATATATATATATATATATATATATATATATATATATATATATATAGTCGTCCTTTAAATAAAAGAGAAAGAAAGGGGAAAAAGGGTTCAGACGGAAAGGGGGGGGGGTGTCCTCTAACAAATAGACATTAGTTAGATGTCTTCTAATTTAAAGTGACGCTAATGAAAGAACTAAAGGGGGTGAAAGAAACTATGATAGATTTAACAGTTAATCCATTACTAAGGGGCAGGGTAAAGATATATAAATCTCCTTTAACAAAAAATCTGAACTATGGAGAAATTTAATATGAAAGTACTATAAGAATAGAGAAACACTTAGCCCAGAGCTTGCTAGAGAACCTCCTTCGCTGTATGGCAAACAAGATCTGAGGAAGCTAGGGGTTGCATTATAGGTAAAGAAGGGTGCCCACGAGCTTTTTATTTTTATTTATTTTATTTTACATTTGTTGACTGGGCTAGTCTAACTGGAATTAGATCCATTTTCAGTAGAGGCCCGGGGAGAAAAGCTCCAGCACAGTTAATATTATACAGTAAAAAATAATAAGTACAAAGTATTAAAATAGCTCTAAGCAGTTACATCCATATATAGATAAAAAAAATTTATAAGTTCAGACTAGTAAAATAGCTCTAAGCAGTTACAACCATATACAGGCACACTATATGACTGTAATAATTGTCACAAATTCAAAGAATTATAATGATAATTAAAATAGGGTCTAAACAGATTACATAGATACAGATAAGGTACAGTTGTCATTTCAAGCATACTTAGCTCATGCTGAGGTGATATGGAATGCAATAGAAATAAGAATAAGTTAGTAGTTTTCTAGTGGAAACAGGATAACCAAGAGTATATACTGGAGATAAATTATATAAATGTATCATATGATACAGTAAGATGAAGATATATAGGAAGCAGCAAGAATATGTAAGTAGGTGGAGTATACACTTGTTATGAGCAGAGAAGCCATTTGCTGAAGACCTCGATCTTTTGAAATGGTCGAGAAGGATCCGATGGATCGGATCCAACCCATCAGTGAGAAGAAAGGCGAGACTGACATCACATCATGAGTTAGTAACACCATTAGGCACTCTCTTCAACCACAGTCTGGGAACTGTTTTTATTCCTGACGAACCGAAAACAGCAACCATCACCCCCCTTCTTAAAGGAGGTACAGCAACAGACCCTGGGAACTACAGACCCATAAGCTTAAATAGCCTTATCTGCAAGGCCATGGAACGAATCATCACAGACCTTATAATAAGTATATAAATAATGGCCAAACCCTTGATCTGACACAGTTTGGTTTTGTCACAGGCAGATTATGCCTGTTAAACCTGGTGGACTTTGAAAATGTCACCAGAGCCATAGATGAATGCAAATCTGCACATACAGCCTACCCTGACTCAGCCAAGGCCTTCGACACACTCCCACATTCAGACATAAATGATAAACTCTCCAAGTTGAATATCAACCCTTAAGTTGTCAGGTGGGCTGCAAACTAGCTTACAGACAGATCACATTCAGTCAGACTTGGGGACTTTACCTCAATCAGCAGACCTGTCAGCAGTGGAGTTCCACAGGGGGCAGTGCTGGGGGCCCCTATTGTTTGGGCTACAATTCAAGGAAGTTCAGAAAAAAAAGTACAGTTTTGTACCTACCATAAATGTAGATGTTCGAGTGTATACCCTGCTGCAGTCATCACACTAGGGTTATCCTGCCGTCAGGCGGTCCCGCAGTCGGCCCGAATTCCAAAGTCTTGGTCCGGAGTCGGTTGCTATCACTTCTTCCCTGACGTCAGAGCGCCAGGGGTATATCAGAGGCATCCAACGCCATTTTCTTCAGTTTTTCTTGCCCTAGATGTCAGGTGCCCCTAATAGGTAGGCAAAAAAAAAAAAAAAAAAAAAAATATATATATATATATATATATATATATATATATATATATATATATATATGTATATGTATGTATACATATAGTTATATGAAAAAATGAAACAAACCACTTAGGCACAAGCAAATACACCACAGAGGTAGTAAAGAATAGAGTGGAAGAAATAAGTTCAGCTAGTCCAGAGGGGAAGGAGGGAGGGTAATCTGGACTGCAGCAGGGTATACACTCGAACATCTACATTTATGGTAGGTACAAAACTGTACTATGTTCATCGTGGTACCCTGCTGCAGTCATCACACTTGGGTAGAATACCAAAGCTAAGGATGGGAGGTGGAGTCAAACAGGGTTAGACGAGGCTAGAAGGCCCTGCAGAACTGCAGTGGTGAAGCCAGCTCTAGTCTTAGAGTAAAGTGGTAAGTGGTAATGTTTGGTGAAGGTGTGTACTGAACTCCAAGTTGCAGCTTCCAGAATATCCTTGGTTGGCACCCCCCTGAGGAAGGCTGCAGATGTAGCTGCTGCCCTGGTAGAGTGGGGCCTTATGGTAGCAGGAACTGGTTTTCCATGGTGGGTGTAGCAAAAACGTATGCAATGTCCTATCCATTTAGAAATGGTCTGTTTTGAGATAGCCTTTCCTTGTGATGCTGTAGCATAGGATACAAATAGCTGGTCAGATTTTCTGAAAACCTTAGTTTTATCCAAGTAGTAACGTAGCTGCCTGTGAATGTCCAAGGAATGCATGAGTCTTTCTCCTTTGTTCTGTGGATTTGGAAAGAAGGTGGGTAAATGGATGGTTTGATTTAGAGCCACACTGGATACCACATTAGGCATAAAGGAGGGGTTAGTTCGTAGAGAAACTCTGTCTTGATGAAAAATGAGGAAAGGCTCTACTGCCATTAGTGCCTGAAGCTCCGAAACTCTTCCAGCTGAAGTGATTGCTAGCAGCAGGGCAGTCTTCCATGCTATAAACTTTAAATCAGCTGAGAAAGCTGACTCAAAAGGAGGTAGCGTGAGTTTTTCCAGAACAAAGTTGAGGTCCCAAATAGGTGTTGGTGCTCTCCTGGGAGGCCTAATGTTTTTGGCCCCTCTGAGAAACTGCCTCAGGAGTGGACGTGAAAATAAGGGAGGATCCGTGTTGTAAGTGAGCAGAAATAGCTGAGGCGTGGATTTTAATAGATGAAAAAGAAAGCCCTTTGTGTAACATCTCAGTTAGATATTGCAGAATCTGAGGTATGTCAGGCTGAAGGGTACTTTGGCCTTTAGCTTGGTTCCAGGCGCAAAACCTTTTCCATTTGTCGGAGTAGGCTTTCCTGGTGCTGGGCCTCCTGGCCTCCAGAATAACTTCCATAACAGCTTGAGAGAGAGGAGCTGGCTGGTTGCTTAGGTGATTTGCCATGCAGCCAAGTTTAAGGTTTTGAGCTGGCTGTGTAGAATCTGATTGCCTTGCTGTGTGAGCAGGTGGGTAATTTGTGGTAAAATCCATGGTGGGCCCTGGGCCATATTCCTTAATAGTGGGTACCAGTGCTGGCGTGGCCAGTCTGGGGCAATGAGCATCATTCGGGGTCTCTCCATCCTGACTTTCAGTAGCACCTTTGTGAGAAGGGGTAGTGGAGGAAAGGCATATACTGTTGGCATTTTCCAACTGAATGAGAGTGCGTCCACTTTCCAAGCTTGATGGTGAAAAGTCCTTGTGCAAAACTTTGTTAGCTGATAGATTTGAGGGCTGGCAAACAGGTCTATGTCTGGGAGCCCCCATTTTTTAATTATCATTGCAAATACTTGTGGATCCAGTTTCCACTCGTGGGGATCCATGATGTTTCTGCTTAGGTCATCTGCCAATGTGTTCTTTTTTCCTGGCAGGAATTGAGCTTGTAATTGAACTTGGTAAGCCAGTGCTGTGTTCCACAAGGACATTGCTTACCTGCATAGACAGTAGGACTGTGTATCCCCTTGTATGTTTATGTACCACATTACTGTGGTGTTGTCTGTCATTATGATAAGCTGTCCTGGATGTAAGAGGTCCTTGAAGGCTGTCAGAGCATTTTGTACAGCTAGCATTTCTTTTTGATTGATGTGCAGATTCCTTTGATCTGCTGTCCATATGCCTTGAACGCACCGTCCCTGCCATGTGTGCCCCCCAGGCATAGTCCGATGCATCTGTTGCCATAGTTTGCCTGGCTGGGGTTAGGGTGAAAGGCTGACCCTTGTTGAGGTGACATGCCTGTGACCACCATAGAAACTCCTGTTGAAGGCAGGGAATGAGATTTACCATTGTTTCCAAGCTGTGGCTGTGTTGAGTCCATACGCTTTTTAGGTACCATTGTAATTTCCTTATATGCAATTTTGCAAATGGTAGTAGTATGCTAGATGCCATGAAGCCCAAGGCCTGCAGAATTTTTCTTGCAAGGAGTTGGGTCTTTGTTGCCATTGTTCTGAAATAATGAGTTAGTTGTAGTTGTTTGTCTGGCGTTAGATAAGCCATCTGGGCCGTGGTATTCAAGCTGGCACCCAGGAATGTCATATTTTGTGAGAGCACTAGTTTTGATTTCTTTTCATTTACTGTGTACCCTAGGCAACTTAGAAAATGTTTTACAAAAGCCAGGTGTTGTAAGAGAATGTCCTTGCTTTCTGCTTGGATGAGACAGTCGTCCAGGTATGGGTATATTTGAATTCCTCTTTGTCTGCAGTATGCAATTACTGGTGCCAGGCTTTTTGTGAAGACCCTGGGTGCAGTAAATAAGCCAAAGGGCAGTGCAGAGAATTGGTAATGGGTTGAACCTGCAATGAAAAGGAGGTATCTTCTGCAACTTTGTCTGATAGGGACGTGCAGATATGCCTCCTTGAGGTCCAACGTTACTACCCAAGCTTTCTTGCCCAACATTGGAAGAAGCTGCTGTAATGTTAGCATCTTGAATTTGGGCACTTGCAAGAAGGTGTTCAAAATTGAAAGGTCCAGAATAGGTCTTCAAGCATTGTCCTTTCTGGGGACTGGAAAGATCCTTGAATAAAATCCTTGGCCTTGCTCCTGTGTAGGTACCAGTTAAATGGCTCTCATGTCCATGAGAGCTGTAATTTTTTTTTGTGCCTCTGCCCATTGATTTTGTAGCAGGTTTGGCATTCCTTTTATCCTCGGCAAGGTGTGGAAATGAAATCTGTATCCGTGTGAGATAATGTCTAGGACCCATTTGTCCTTTGTGACGATGGGCCAGTTGTCTGCAAAAAGAGTTAATTTTCCTCCCAAGGGAGCTGCCAAGAGAGTTTTGCTTGGCAGTTTGAGGTTTAAGTCATTGTGTTTGCCTTCTAGTGGTTTGGGACCTGTCTTCTCCTCCCTTCTGTGTTGTAGTGCCCCATTGGCGAGGTTTGTAAGGGATTTGTGCTTGTCCTCTGCCCCTTGGGCGCCTGTATTTACCCATCTGTGGTCTGTCAGCAGCTGGAAAGGACCAATTTTTTGTTGGCCAATTTCTGCTGAAGCATGGGGGCTGTACCTGTAAGCAATCTTTGACCATCTGCATAGATTTTACCTTATCCTCCATTTTCTTTAAAACCTCCTCTGCTTTAACCCTAAATAAGACATCCTGCTGTAAGGGTGCATCCAGTAACTTTGCTTTAACATGATCAGGCGGAGATTGCTCCCTTAACCAAGCATACCTACGTATAACAGACCCAGTAACAGCTGCTCTAGAGGAAGCTTCCAAGGCATCAAAACCACATTGTAAAGTATGTTTGCCAACCTGTTCAGCTACATGTAACAGATCTTGCATTTCCTTGAATTCAGACTGTTGGGGGTGCGTGCCCATCTTTTGTTTTATTTGAGACATTAGGAATTGCTGGTATTTAAGCATGTGAAACTGACAATTTAGTGCTCTCATAGCTAGAGTAGTTGAGGTGTAAACCTTCTTCCCCCACCTATCTAGTGCTCTGGAGTCCCTTTCTGAGGGTACAGAATTTTTTGCCATAGAAGCCTTTGCCCCTTTGGGACCCTGGGAGATTGTCTCTGGATCAGCAGCAGAGCTTTTGTAAAGAAATTTATGCGAGTCGGGCACTCTATAGTATCTATCTGGTTTGGCTGGTGCAGGAGGCAGAGAATCTGGATTTAGACTAGATTCTAAGAAGACATCATCCACAATGTCCAAAACTGGGGGGATAGCAAGTGGTCTGTGCTGGGGGAGTAAAAGAAACTCTGGGAGCCTTTTCTTTGAGTCAGAGTAGTCCTGACCTTCCCAGTAGAAATGTTCCCTCATGGTGTGCAAGGTTTCCCCAAAGTAATAATCTTCAGGGGAAGAAGTTGAGGGAATGGAGTCTTCAGCATCAGAATCTTCATAAAGGGGAAAGGAGTAATCCTGTGCCTCAGAGGAGCCTGAGGAAACAAGACACTTGATCAGAGGAGACATAATCCTCCTCTTGTCTACACCTTTTGTGGGGGGGGATGGGAACCCCTGATCAAAGAAATCAAATCTTCAGCCATTTTAAGCATCTGTTTCTTAGGCATAGGGCCTTGACCTGGAGAATGAAGTGTAGGCTTTTTTGGCTTTAGAGGAGTCTTAAGCTTAGCATAAGATTTTATGGGGAGGGTAGTCGGTCTGAAGACATCTTCAGAAACCGAAGGTGTTTCTACAGCACCGGCTTCCCCTACTGCAATGTCGTCGGTACGGCCTAAGGAAAAAGGCTGCATCGGCCTAGAACTCTCTGCTGGGGTATCCGAAGCGGCCTGGGGATCCGATTCAGCAGTAGCCAGGGGCTGCGTAGGCGCCTCACTGAAAACAGGAGAACCGGCGACCGGCCCAGCTGAGGCCTCAGAGTCTGGCTTGGATCTAGGCTGCCTGTCTTTATCCTTGCGTTTTTTATGCACGCCGGTAGTCGGTCGCTCTGATGGCATAGTGTAATTAAATGTTCTACCGAAGTAGTGTTGTGCGAAATCAAAGCGTCGCTTTATAGTTCGCTTATTGAACCTAGCACAAAACTGATAACCAGTGACGTCGTGGTCTGGGCCTAGGCAAGGTATACAAAAAGAATGAAAGTCCTTATGATGTATTTGCTTCCCACAAGAAATGCAATTGTTAACTTTTTCTGACATCGGACTGAGGCAAGAAAAGGTTCCCCAATGGGGTACTTAGCTTTGAAGACTTCGGACTGAAACTCGATTCGAAAATCTCAGGTGTCAGCCGACCGGCACTTGCAAACTGCTTCTGCTTCGGGCACCGCGCGGCAAGAAAGACTGAAGAAAATGACGTCGGATGTCTCTGATATACCCCTGGCGCTCTGACATCAGGGAAGAAGCGACAGCAACCGACGCCGGACCAAGACTTTGGAATTCGGGCCGACTGCGGGACCGCCTGATGGCAGGATAACCCTAGGCTGATGACTGCAGCAGGGTATCACGATGAACGTCAGAGAGACTGTGGCTGACTAAGTTTGCTGACTGCAAATTAGGTGCAATCAGTGAATCCCCAAACAATCTCAACAAACTTTAAGAGGAACTTGCACAAACAAATGATTGGTGCCAAAGCCATTGACTCAAACTCAATGTTAAAAATGCAATTTCATCCCCTTATGTAAAAACAATATCCCTACAGACTATCATATAAATAACAACACCCTAAGTAACAACTCAGTAGTGAGAGACTTGGGAATGCAAGTTGACAGTAGCCTAAACTTTGACCACCATGTGTCACTGTGGTAAGGAAGGCATTCCACGTTGCACACCTCATTAGCAAAGACACTGCCTCAAGAGCAAAAGAGGTCATAACTCCCCTGTACTTGACCCTCATCAGGCCAGTAATTGAGTAAAATGTCCCCTTTGGTATGTACTTTACCAGGCACCTGCAGCAACCTGAGAGATCTCAGAGATTTCTAACCAAGAAAATTCAGGGTCTCCAGCACATGTCATACACTGACAAACTAAAGTCACTGTCACTGTACTCAGTAGCATACAGACTATTTAGAAAGCTCCGAAACTAGGGGATGGATCATAGGAAGAGCAGGCACCAGGGGGGAAGAATGCGTCTGATCTGATTGCTTTAGGCTCGGATCCAATAACAACTGGGCCAAGGCTGGTGTCTTTAGCTGCCTCTGCACCACCCTATCCATTGGCCTACAGAGCAATCTCTAATCCAAACCTAACAGAAATGCTGCACATCTGCAAGTCAACTGGGACAAGGGTCACCCGCTCTCCAGGTACCTTAACCTGGCCTGCAACATAAATAGGTCCTCCTGGAGAGAGAGATATTTCTCAGACATTGCTGCTCCTCTGGAATAAGCAACCAATTCCTATCAAACAGAGCCCCTCAATGACCCTGTTTAAGCATAGCCTGGATGACTGGATGGGAAACCGTAAATTCTTGCAGAGGATTTCACCTATGACACTCCTAGATATGGGCACTCATTGCTAACTAAGATTTCAATTCTAGGCAAGATCCTTTATACTGGGTTTCTCTAACATTATATTGGGTACACATCGCTAGGCTTACAAACACCTTCTAAGTCATTAGTAAAAACCTATGAACCTACTTCTCAGAAAAATGCTATGTAAACTTGTCTTACCATCTGGACGTACACACACCTATTTACAAATATGCTTAAACAAGAAAACACCAGGAAGAAAATGAGCACTGTTCACGAATCAAATTCAATCTATTATAAGAAGCAAGAAAACGCAGCGGGACATGAGGGCACCAAATGTTTGATATCAGAAGGCAGACATCAGTATTATGAAGACAAATTAATAAATAGCTAAACAAAGAACCTGAAAAGGGATGACCACTTCACTATGGCCAAGTTAGTCAGTAAAAGACAGGTATGCCTCCTGGTAACAGCATGCTAGAATAGACTCGTAAAGTGATGCTTACTGTACACAAGCAGTTAAAAAGCCTCACTACCAGCACATTACTATATGAAGATCAACAAGTATTGCTGATAAACATGAACATTCTGTTTAAACAGGTGATTGACCACATTAACAAACAGGTCAGAGGGGACAGATCAAAAATGCTGCTGTATGTAAACAATGTGGCACTATAAGCAAACTCTGAATAGAAACTTCAACAAATGAAGGGCTGGAATGCAAAACTGAAGGCACACAGGATGAAACTGTACAGACAAGATAATATCATAGCAGCAAATTGGGAAAATCAGAAACTGAAACTGAAATAGAAGGGAATATCAGATTACCAAGCTTCAAGTATCTATGAGATGTGACTGGCAAGAAAAAAACGTCTGAATGTACAAATTAAAAGTAGAATCAGATTTACTGCAGCCAGCTGGCTGAGGGCATGGAGTTGTGTGTGTCAAAAGAATGCTAAATAAACTGAAAATTAAGGTGTACAAAACAGTGGTGGGACAGGAACCTGGGCAGTGAAAGCAAAACAGCTGAGAAAGCTGGAGGTGATGCAGACGAAGTGCCTGAGATGTGCAGTATGATGCATACTGTGGGAAAGACAAGGAAATTAATACAATAGAGCAAAAGCCAAAGTAGCAGCAGTTGCAAAGAAGGTCAAGAAGATACTATGGTGGTTTGATCACACATGCATGAAAGCAGAAAACAATTTGTTAGAGAAGATTTGCAACAGACAACTGCAAGTTGGAGACTGCCTTCCACAACAGAGCCGGAATACATAAAAGCAGTTACTAGGCAATGGAAATCAAAACGTAAACAAACAGTAATTGAAATAGCAAATATTGTAAAGGAGATAAAAGAACTGCTGCTGGGATCCTTACAAAAAAAAGAGCAAATTACATAAAAACAAATGGAATCTGTGGAAGCAATACATGTAGAATAATATTTAGGAGGAGGAATGAGGTTTAAGGGAAAGAAGGAACTGAACAATTTATGTAACGGAGTGTTAAAAAGAAACCAGTACAGTGCATAAAAACAATTGTACTTTGGTTTATTTTCTTTTATATTAATGTAAGCGTGTCACTGTATTAGTTTTGAGTTAACAAACATGTCTATATTAAAAAAAAAACGGGAAACATGTAAAAGGAAATGAACATCCAACCAAGAGAGGGATGGACTTGATGAGAGAAGACCTTTAACAGTCAGGCTTGACTGCTGAAGAAGGTATGAGAATAGCACTGAATCAAGAAAAAGTGGCGACGGTCGATGCATCACCCAGACCCCATGTCGAAAATGGGAAAAAGGGAGTTGATGAGAAAGGGTCTATATTAGAACATCGAAGTTTCAAAACTTCAAATGTTCAAATATCGACCCCTATTCAGAGAAAGCAACAGAAAACTGAATTTTTTCCTAGGGAAAGAATTTGGTTGTCCATTTCTGCTGCTTCAGTATTTTCAGCGCTCTGGTGGAAAGTTACGGGTCGGGTTCAGGTAAGTGTGCGATTGAGTGCAGGTTAGGTTAGTTAGGGTTAGGGTGCAGCTTAGGTATGTGTGCGATTGTGTGGACATGAGGGTTAGGGGCAGGTTAGGTGAGTCAGGGTTAGGGGGCAGGTCAGGTAAGTGTGCGACTGTATGAACGTGAGGGTTAGGGCGGGGTAGGTGGGTTAGGACGTGGGTGAGTGTGCGACAGTGACGGACCTTAGGGTTAGGGTTAAGGTAAGTGGAGAGTTAGTGGTGTGTGTGTATAGTTTAGTGTAGGGTTAGGTGTAAGATTTTAGGTGTATGTGTGTGGATTGCTGTTTGTTTGGTGTGCCTGTGTTGTGTGTGTATGTGTTTTGGAACAGCAAATTTTTTCCCTAGGAAAAAATTTGCTGTTCTGTATGTTCGATGTTTTCAGCTTTCCCTGAATAGGGATTGATATCAGAACATTCGAAGTTTTGAAACTTCGGTATTCTAATATAGAACCGATGAGAAATGATGACTAACCTCAGTGACTGCAAAACAAAACAATAATTCATATAAGCCCATCCCTCTAACTTTGTTGCTACTGCAAATAATTGAAAAAGGTACTCTTTGTATCAGTGGCTAATACTACTGAAATAAATGGGAAATACAAAGGAAAGTTTTGTTTGGCACACTATCAATAAAACTCCCAAAAGTACAGTTGTGTACCTACCATAAATGTAGATGTTCGAGAGTATTCACTGTAGCAGTCATTACACTTGGGTTATCCTGCTGGCAGGCTACCCGCAGTCAGCCTGAATTCCAAAGTCCTGGTCGGGGGTCGGTTACTGTCGCCTCTTCCCTGACGTCAGTGCGCCAGGGGTATAAAAGATGCAGCTGACGCCATTTTCTTCAGTTTTTCTTGACCCAAATGTCAGGTGCCCCCAAAAGGGTAGGCTAAAACACATTGCTTATAAAAGCATGCACCAAAATAAACAATACCTTCATCTACAAGCAAATACACCACATAGGTTGTATAGAATAGAGAAGTACAGATAAGTCCCAGCAAAGAAAGGGGGATGGTGGGTGGGTAACCTGGACTGCAACAGTGAATACACTCTAACATCTACATTTATGGTAGGTACACAACTGTACTATGTTCATCGTGTTTCACTGTTGCAGTCATTACACTTGGGCTGAATCCCAAAGCTGAGGTTGGGTGGCTGGGTCTAAATAGAATTAAGAGTGGCTATGAGGCCCTGCAGAACTGCAGTGGCAAAGACTGCTCTGGATTTAGAGTAAAGAGGTAAGTGGTAGTGCTTAGTAAAAGTGCGCACTGAAGTGCAAGTTGCACCCTCTAAAATATCCTTGGCTGGTACTCCTCTGAGGAAGGCTGCTGCCCTGGTAGAATGTGGTCTAATGGCCTTAGGCACTGATTTGCCATGTTGAGAATAGCAGAAACGAATGCAGTGTCCTATCCATTTTAAAATAGTCTGCTTTGAGATAGTCTTTCCTTGTGATCCTGCAGCATATGCCACTAAAAGTTGCTCATTCTTTCTGAAAGCTTTAGTTTTGTCCAAGTAGAAGCGTAGCTGTCTGTATATGTCCAAAGAATGCAGAAGTCTCTCCCCTTTATTCTGTGGGTTTGGGTAAAACGTAGGCAAATTAATGGTTTGGTTAAGAGCCACACTGGACAATACCTTAGGCATAAATGTTGGGTTTGCCCTTAGAGAAACCCTGTCCGGATGGAAGATAATAAAAGGTTCCACAGCCATTAATGCCTGTAGCTGTGAGACTCTTCTTGCTGAAGTAAAGTATTCAATTGTATTTATTACTGCTTGGTAGTAACTTGATTAAAGTATAGCTATCATTCTAAGTCTTTTGGATTAAGCAATTGGGCTTCAGACCAGTTGTTTTACATTAGGAAGGTTTGTGGCCTGCACTGTGGTGGCAGGACAGGTAGCTTACATCCTTCTAAGTTGGGAACTGCTGATAGAGGGCTCAGTTTCTGTTGTTCTAAAAGTGCATTAGTTCTGGTTTAAGCACTTGGGCTTCAGGCCAGTTATTTTACATTAAGAAGGTTTGTGGTCTGCACTCTTGTGGGAGGAGAGGCTGGACTCTGCCCTTCTGAGCTGGGAATTTCTGGTTAAAGGCTTATAGTGCCTGCATATTTGAACGGTTTCTTACTGAAATTGGTACACCTTGTTTGCTGTAGCATAGACTAGATCCAGACCTGCTGAATCTAGCTTTGTTTGTATGCTTGTTGTTTGTTTGCTTGTTATTTCCCTGAAACGCTAATTCCACTTAAAACGCGGCTTTTCAGCGCTTCTGTGGATCGCTAGTGATATCTGCATTGCTTACTGTACTTATTTTCCTTGTTTCACTTGAAAGAAAGTTACTGTTTGTTGTTTTTGCAATTAAGGTACCTGTAACACATTGCATTTAAGTTACCTGGCACTTGCTCACTAAAGCAATTATATAAGTCAGCACAAAAAAATTAAAAGCACTACACCCTCACAAACTCCCCTTGAGTACCTTGTTCCCCTATTGGCCCTTTTTTCAATTATAAAGGAATTCCCAATACTATTCTAGCATGTAGAAAGGTCAGTTGTCAATCTCCTCTCCGGTCCAGCTGGTGAATCTGGGAATCTTGAGGCAATGTTACAACTGCCTCATGTACACAGACAACCCTCTCCTCCTCCCAACAAATTCCAACACATGAGAGATGCAACCATATAGCCAAACTGGAGGCTAACCTCTCTCAACTCAGTACTGGCATATCCAGTCAGGGGGAGAAGGAAACCACACTCACTACAATTCCAGTCTCACATAGGCCTACCACGACAGCAAACCAAACACAAAAAAACATATTCGGAGGCTCTAAATAAAAATCTGCCTAAGCAGCAGAGACCTCCAAAGCAGACACCCAAGCAACCGCTACCCCAAAACAAAACACATGCAACACATAGCTCACAAAGCCAGTGTGCCGAACAGTCACAGCCCTCAAGTCTAAACAACACACCTGATACACTTGTAATAGGGGACTCTATCATCAGGCACACTGACGTCCCGCTCACCAGGCTGAACAAGGAGAAGGTCACGGTAATCTGCCTGTCGGGCGCTAGGATCCGCCACATAACACAAGCACTCAGGTCACTCCAAGGCAAGTACAAATATGACTCAGTCATTGTCCATGCTGGTGTGAATGACCTGAGACATACCTCCCTGGACTACATGAAGAGAGACATAGAGGAGCTCTCTGAGCATGTAGCCCAGGCCGGTATGACCCTGACCTTGAGTAGCATCTTACCCTCACCAAGAATGATGCCACAATATGAAGACAAGATGATCAACTTCAACAATTGGCTTAAGTATTGGTGTCATTCAAAGGGTATCCAATGCCTGTCAGCCTGGGATGACATGCTCGAAAAGCCACGATGCTTCGCTAGGGACGGCTTGCACCTGTCACCCCTGGGCTTTCGGATATTGGCAAAGGCTCTTGCTACCCCATAGTGCCTTTTTTAGGCAAGGCTCAAAAGACAAACCCACCTCCATAGGTATCACAAGGGATAAGAAACTAAGAGTAATGCTACTCATTGCCAGAAGTCTAAACCTCAAGATGCACTTTTCGAAACTCTCCTTAGCATGGAGAACATCGATATCTGTGCAGTAACAGAAACCTGGTTCAAGGCTCCTGAGAGCACCCCAGCACTACCAGGTTATACCTCATACCATGCTTTTCAGCCCCAAAACTTGGACCAAACCACAAAAGGAGGGGGAGTATCAATACTCGTCAAAGATACCCACACCTCCAGGTTGGTGGCACAGCACGAAGCATCAGAGACTATCCATGTGCAACTAACAGTGGGTAAAACTGCCTTCCAGTTTATAGCCTGCTACAGACCATCCTCCCAAACCCAGGAACCCCACTCGGCCTTCCTGAGAATACTGGAAAATATGAAGATCTCTCCAAACACCATTATATTGGGCGACTTCAACTACCCAAACATAGACTGGGAGCATTACTCTAGCTCCAACACCCTAGCCCAAAGGTTCCTAGAATTTCTAAACTCAAATGCTGTGGAAAAACTAGTTACCACTCCCACAAGAGGGGAAAACATACTGGACCTGATCATCACCAACATGGGGACTCTATGCTCCAGACCAGAAGTGTATCCCTCACTGGTAAGATCAGACCATAAACTAATTTCACTGGATATTCACATCCCGACCCCACCCCATGCCCAGAAAACCACAGTGAAAAACTTCTCTAAAGCAAATTTCACACTCCTCAAAACCGAGGTGGAGTCCTTCAAAGCCCCCAGGCCTCTGGAAAATACGGCCCAGACTGCAGAATCTTTTATAAACGCATTCTATGAACACCTTCAGGAATGCATGGATCATGCAATCCCAAATAAAACCAAGACCCAGTCCTCCAAAGGCAGACGTCCTGTCTGGTGGACCCCAGCCATAAACAAACTATACAATAGAAGGAGGAAGCTACTACATATGATAGAGCAAAATCCCAAAAAGGGAAGGCATCTCTGATCAGTATTAGCAAAAAACTACGGGCTCTCATAAAATCGTCTAATGCCAACTTCGAGAGAAGAATTGCACAGGACACTAAGGATAATCACAAGGCTATCTTTAGTTATGTTAGGAACCTGGGTGGGAATTCCCAGATATGCTCAGAATTAGTCCAAAATGACAAAAAATACACCGAACCCACAGACATTGCCAACATCCTAGCTGACAGGTTTAGCGCAAACCCCCCCCCCCCACCAAAAGGGCAAATATCTATCCCAGCAGAGTGCTGCCCCCCTGACATCTCAGATGCTCAGGTAAGAGCCGCCCTCTCCAAAGCAAAAAACATAGCATCAATGGGACCAGAATGTGTCCCGGGCTGTGTCCTGCATGAACTCCAAGAAGAGCTAAACCCAAACATAAAACTACTGTTCAATCTCAGCCTTACTACAGGATATGTACCCAAAGAGTGGCGTACAGCAACAGTGGTCCCTCTCCACAAAGGTGGTGCCTCAACGGATCCTGGAAACTATCGCCCCATAAGCCTGACTAGCTTGGTCTGCAAAGCTATGGAAAGGATCATCATGGACCTCATAAATAAAGATATTGGGGACCTACAGACACTGGATCCTACCCAGTTCGGCTTTGTTAAGGGCAGATCCTGCCTCTTAAACCTGGTTGATTTCTTTGAAACAGTCACCAAGGCCATTGACGAGGGGAAGGTGGTCCACACAGCCTACCTGGACCTCGCAAAAGCCTTCGATACAATACCCCACTCGGGCATTATAGATAAGCTCAACAGCTTAAATATAAACCCCTATGTCACTAGATGGGCTGCAAACTGGCTCAAGGACAGAACGCACATGGTTAGAATTGCTGGAGCCATGTCAGACTCCAAACCAGTTACAAGTGGCGTCCCACAAGGCTTAGTCCTGGGACCTCTCTTGTTCGGTATATATTTCTCGGAGGTACAGGCCAACATGGAAGGAATGTGGCTGACCAAGTTCGCAGATGACTGCAAACTGGGCGCCATAATCGACTCTCCAGCCGACACAAGCATCCTCCAAAATGGCCTCATAGAAACAGACAACTGGTGCCAGAGCCATGGCCTCAAGCTAAATGCCAAAAAGTGTATAGTCATCCCCTTTGGTAAAAACAAAGTGCCCACAAATTACCACATAGGTGGTAATCCATTAAGTACAGAAGTAGTAATTAGGGACCTGGGGACCCAAGTTGATAGCAATCTTTCATTTGACAACCATGTGGCCAAAGTGGTTAGAAAAACATTTTATATAGCCCACCTAATCATGAAGGGATTCACATCTAGATCAGGGGAGGTCATCGTGCCTCTTTACTCATCCCTCATCAGGCCCATAATTTAGTACAATGCCCCTTTTGGGATGTACCTTTCCAGCCACCTGCAGCAACTGGAAAGACCCCAAAAGTACCTCACCACGAGGATCAAAGGGCTCAAACAGATGTCATATGCTGCCCGGTTAAAGAAACTCCAGCTCTACTCAGTGGCATACCGCCTGCTCAGAGGCGATCTGTGCCTGACGTATAAAGCCATGTCCAACCCAAAATTAATGGACATGCTGCACCTCAGAAAATCCAAATCCCATCAAGCTATGCGCTCGAGAGACTTGAACCTCAGCACTGAAATAAATAGGACATGCTGGAGGGACAGATTCATAACCCAGAGGCTCCCTTCACTCTGGAATAAAATCCCAGTCCAGGTTAGGCAGAGTCCCTCATTGACTCTCTTCAAGAGGAATCTTGATGAGTGGATGGGAGATCCTAGGTTTACCCCGGGTATCACTTCTGCGTCACTGTTAGACAGAGGCACAGTATACTAACCTCGAAAAAGGGCATAGCAAAATTAATTTAAAATGGGTGTCGAAAGCCGAACACACTCTGGCTAGGCTTATAAATGTCCTAGGGCAGATAGCCTAGTATGAACCTATGAGCCTATAAAGTTATTGCTAGGAGCAGAGCTGTTTTCCATGATAAGAATTTTATCTCAGCTGTATTGGCTGGCTCAAAAGGAGGCAGTGTGAGTTTTTCCAAGACAAAATTGAGGTCCCATGCAGGTATTGGTGCTCTCCTTGGAGGTCTTATATTTTTTGCCCCCCTGAGGTACTGCCTAAGTAATGGATGTGAAAAAATAGGTGGGTCCGTATTGTAATGAGCTAAATGGCAGAGGCATGGATCTTAATTGATGAGGAGGATAGGCCTTTGTCCCAGCATCTCAGTTAGATATTGTAAAATCTGAGGAATATTTGGAGCAAGCATGTCAATTCCTTGTGCCTGGTTCCAAGCACAGAATCTCTTCAATTTTTCTGCATAAGACTTTCTGGTACTGGGCCTCCTGGCCTCCAAAATAACATCCATAACCGCTTTAGAGAGATGTGTCTTCTGAATGGTTACACTATCCGCCATGCAGCTAGATTTAGGGTTCTGAGTTGGCTGTGCAGGATTTGTTTTGTTGGGTCAGTAAATGAGGAATTTGAGGAAATGTCCAGGCTGGGCCTTGAGACAAGCTGCTTAGGATTGGGTATCAATGTTGACGTGGCCAATCCGGGGCAATCAGTATCATTAGTGACTTCTCTTGTCTGACCTTTAGGAGTACCTTGGGGAGGAGAGGCAGTGGAGGAAAGGCATACACTGTAAGGTTGTTCCAGCTGAATGACAAACCATCCACTTTCCATGCTTGTTTGTGATAAGTCCTTGTGCAAAATTACTGAAGTTGGCAAATGTGAAGGGAGGCAAAAAGCTCTATGTCTGGGCATCCCCATTTCCTTGTTATCATGTTGAAGATTTGTGGCTCTAGTTTCCACTTGTGAGGATCCATGAGGTTTCTGCTCAGTTCATCTGCCAGAGAATTTGTTTTTCCTGGCAGGAATTGTGCTTGCAGGTGTACTTGGTAAGTCAATGCTGTGTTCCACAAAATCATAGCTTGTCTGCAGAGGAAGTAGGAATGTGTGCCCCCCTGCTTGTTTATGTACCACATGACTGTGGTGTTGTCCGTCTTTATTAGCAGCTGTCCTGGATGAAGTAGGTCCTTGAAGGCTGTCAGGGCATTTTGTACAGCTAGCATCTCTTTTTGATCGGCGTGAAGATGCCTTTGGCTTGGGGGCCATGTGCCCTGAATACATTTTCCTGCCATGTGGGCCCCCCAGGCATAATCTGATGCATCTGTTGTTAGTGTTTGCCTGAATGTGGGTAAAGTGAATGGCTGTCCCTTGTTGTGGTGACAGGCCTGTGCCCACCATCGAAACTCCTGTTGCAGGCAGGGAATGAGTGAAATTAATGATTCCAGGCTGTGGCAATGTTGAATCCAAACACTTTTTAGATACCGTTGTAGTTTCCTCATATGCAGTCTTGCATATGGAATTAGCAGAATGCAGGATGCCATGTAGCCCAGAGCCTGCAGAATTTTTCTTGCAGATAGCTGGGTTTTTGTTGCCATGCTTTCGAAGTAAGAAGTTAGTTGCCTTATTTTGTCTGGTGTGAGATAAGCCATCTGGGCAGTTGTATTTAAGCTTGCACCCAGGAATATTATCTCTTGAGAGGGTACTAGTTTTGATTTATTTTCATTTACTGTGTACCCTAGGCAAATTAGTAATCTTTTTACAAAAGCCAGATGCTTTAGTAGAATGTCTTTGGTCTCTGCTTGAATAGGGCAGTCGTCCAAGTAGGGATATATTTGAATTCCTCTTTGTCTGCAGAATGCAATTACTGGTGCCAGACATTTTGTGAAGACCCTGGGCGAAGTAGATAAACCAAAGGGTAGTGCAGAGAATTGGTAGTGCATTGAGCCAGCTATGAATCTGAGGTATCTTCTGCAAGACTGTCTGATTGGGTCATGCAAGTATGCCTCTGAGGTCTAAAGTTACAAGCCAAGCCTTCTGGCCCAGCATGGGCAGAAGCTGCTGCAGAGTCAACATTTTGAATTTCGGAGCATCCAGAAAAATATTCAGAATAGACAGGTCCAGAATAGGTCTCCATGCTTTGTCCTTTCTTGGTACTAAGAAAAGTCTTGAGTAAAATCCTTGTCCCTGCTCTTGTTGTGGCACTGGCTGAATAGCCCTCATGTCCATGAGAGATGAAACTTGTTTTTGTGCCTCTGCCCATTGATTGTGTGGCAGGTCTGGCATACCTTTTGCCTTTGGAAGGGTGTGAAAATGGAACCTGCAGCCCTGAGAGACTATATTTAAGACCCATTTGTCCTGGGTGATCCTGTGCCAATTTTGTGAAAAAAGTGCTAGCTTTCCCCCTGAGGGAGCTGCCAAAAGATAAATGCTTGGCATTGGCAGACGGAAGTCATTGGGACTGTTTCCTAAATGGCTGTGATTTGTCTTCTCCACTTTCGGAGGTAGAAGCACCCCATTGTTTGGGCCTGTATGAGCCCTGGGGCTGTTGCCTACCTCTAGGGCGTCTGTATCTGCCTCTTTGTGGCCTGTCTGACACGGGAAAGGACCAATTCTTAGAAAGCCAGCTTCTGCTAAATCTCGGTGGCTGTACCTGTAAGAAATCCTTTACTGTCTGCATAGATTTAGCTTTATCCTCCATTTTCTTCAACACCTCTTCTGCTTTAACACCAAACAAACTATCATGCTGTAATGAAGCATCCAATAATTCTGCTTTAACATGATCAGGCAGAGTCTGTTCCTTTAACCAAGCATGCCTTCTAATGACAGAACCAGTTACAGCAGCTCTGCAAGAGGCCTACAGTGAATCATAACCACATCGCAAAGTATTCTTTCCACTTGTTCAGCTGCATGCAATAAATCCTGCATTTCCTTGTTCTCAGAACATTCACAATTTGTCACCATTTTCTGTTTTAGCAGAGACATCAAGTATTGCTGACATTTAAGCATATGAAATTGACAATTTAAAGCCCTTACAGCCAAGGTAGCAGAAGTGTAAACTTTCTTCCTCAATCTGTCCAGTGCCCTTGAATCTCTATCTGAGGGGATAGGGTTTTTTGCAGTACCGGCCTTGACCCCTTTGGGACCCTGAAAAATAGTTTCTGGGTCAGCAGCAGGGTTTTTATATAGAAATTTATGAGAATCTGGAACCCTGTAGTATCTGTCTGGCTTAACAGGTGCAGGAGGTAGAGAGTCGGGGGACAGGCCGGACTCTGAAAATACATAATCTACAATGTCTAGAACAGGTGGAATAGCAAGAGGTCTGTGCTGAGGTAGTAAAAGAAAGTCTCTGAGCCTTTTCTTAGAATCTGAGTAATCTTGGCTCTCCCAGTGGAAATGCTCCCATGGTATGCAGGGTTCCCCAAAGGAGTAATCCTCAGGAGGAGAAGCTGAAGGAATAGATTCTTCAGCATCAGAATCCTCATAGGGAGGAACAGAGTATCCCTGTTCTGAAGAGGAGTCAGAGGAAATGGAAACCTGATCAGAGGAATCATATTCAGTGTCATGCCTGGGCCTCTTATCCAGGAGGGGGATGGGTACCCCTGATCAAAGTAATTAGGTCTTCGGCCATTTTGAGCATCTGTTTCTTAGGCATGGAAGTCTGTCCTGGAGAGTGCTGTACTTGTTTCCTTGTCTTTAAAACTGTTTTGGTCTTTGTCTTGGATGCTGAAGTTGGCTTGATATAAAGCTGTGTAGGTCTGAAAACACCCTCAGAAGCAGATGCCTGCTCAGTGGCTCCGGACCCATCTGAGGGATTAGTTTCCGAAGGCCCAATACCTCGAGTATCCAGAGGTCTAGTTGTCTCCACGTGGGAGTCGGAGGCGGCCTGTGGCTCTGAGGTAGCGGGTGTCAGGGACTGCGAAAGCGCCTGAGAACCGGCAACTGGCCTAGAAGAGGCTTTGTCGTCGGTTTTGGACATTGGATGCCTGCCCTTTTCTTTTTCCTTGCGCTTTTTGTGAACTCCGGTCATCAGCTGTTCTGACGGCATTATAATCAGCTGTTCCGACGGCATTATATAGTTAAACCTTCGGCCAAAGTACTGAAAAGCAAAATCGTACCGACGCTTAATAGTGCGTTGGTTAAATCTAGCACAAAACCGATAGCTAGCAACCTCGTGGTCAGGGCCTAGGCAAGGAATACAGTAAGAATGAAAATCCTTATGAGGTATTTGCTTCCCACAAGAAATACAATTGTTAACTTTTTCTGACATCGGTCTGGCGCAAGAAAAAAGTTTCCCCAATGGGGTACTTAGCTGCTTTATTGAAGACTTCGGATCTGAAATTCAATTTTGAAAATTTCAGGAGTCGGCTGACCGGCACTTGCAAACTGCTTTTGCTTCGGGCACCTTGCGGCAAGAAAGACTGAAGAAAATGGCGTCGGCAGCATCTTTTATACCCCTGGCACACTAACGTCAGGGAAGAGGCAACAGCAACCGACGCCGGACCAGGACTTTGGAATTCAGTTCGACTGCGGGTAGCCTGCCAGCAGGATAACCCAAGTGTAATGACTGCAACAGTGAAACACGATGAACATCAAAAATTACTTTCCTGAACATGCACTTTCTCAAAACAAGAAACAGCTGTGCAGGTGTGTACCTGTGTGTTGGGGGTAGGCTTACTTCTATGTATCCCACACTCCTACGTAGAGTATGGATGACACAGACTGCACATGTAATATACTATCCCGTGTAACACATGAGGGACTAGAACTCCACTGTCACTATTCCACAGTTTATGACCTATACTGCAGACTGTATTCTCGCAAACGGCTATTTCATGATACCTGAACTTCTCTCACACTTTCTGACCTCAGAACAATTTACTGGCTTGTAACTGTTTGTTACAACATATTGGGACCCACAAATAAGCCAAGTGCAATTTCCCCTCTGATTAGTTCTGCTCACTGCAGCATAATTTGTAGAAATGTGTTTCAAGATACTGCCATTTTCTGTAAAAAACAAAAGACTAAGCCTAAATACATCAGTAGCAATAAGGCACACCAACAGATTCTAATTATATTTAAGTTAAACAACACACTGAGCAATATGGCATATAGCTATCATTCACGTCACACCATCCTCCTGACAGAAACCTGATCAAAATGTATCCCTATGTAACTCTGATAACAGCTTGCAAATTCTTTGGTAGTTAAAGTAAAATGACCATCAAGAAATTCATTTCAAAATTCAGAATAGTCAAAATAGCTGTATTGTATCAAAAAGGTTCATACCTGCAAACACTTGGTGGAGCACTCACAGAACTATCTGTAGTAGTAGTTGTAGCAGTATTTGTAGTAGTAGTTAGGGTTGCAGCTGTGGTGGAGCAGACACCTGAATGTGGATCAACAAACCCAGGAGCTGTTGCAGCTTTTTTGGGAAAAGGTGGCGTTCCAAGACTAGTAATATGGGGTGCAGAGTTTGGAGACAGTGCAGAAGGTGCAAAAGACTGAAGAGATACAATTCCAGTAGGGCTATTTCTTGGTGCAACTGGTACAGGATGTCTGTGGTCCTCTTTACCTATACTATGAAATACTTCACCTGTTAAAAAAAAAAAAAATCAGGAGCATTTATTTAAATACAGACTGAAAGTACTTCCACAGTTTGAGTCTGGAGTTAAGTTCATGCAACAAGCCATAATGTTACTCCTTACAGCTCTGGCATCAAAATAAATATCCTGCAGCTTGATAAACTGGCCATGTTATGCCACCTAGTTTGCAGCTAGTTAGGTTAAATTAAATCTAATTTAAATATAAGCCATTTGGATGTTAACAGATATCAAAGTATATTGATAAAACAGAAAAGTGACAGAAATTAAAAACAATACGACCTGCACATGGAAACCAAAAACTACACTTGGTTTTAGAAAAGTTCCCCAGTGTTTTCCACCTCAAGTGAACACTGCTGAGAGAGTTTTTTGGGAGGAGGACGTATGTGCACTCATTCTAATGGTGACAAACTGTACCAGGGTAACTGGCAATAAAAATGTACCTTGCAGTTACAAAAATTCCAAGGTTTCTAAACAAACAAAGGAATAACAATAGTCTCAAAATCCACAAAAGTATAATCACTGCCTACGTGACATGCATTAGAATGGGAAGAGCAAACAGCACAAGGATGTGTTGGGGGGAGGGTGAGTTATGTAGATATCTACCATAAAATAATATTTATGAAACATCTCAGCCAGCAGTTTATTTATGCAGTTACTAATTTAGTAAGCAGGCTTTAATTTGCTTATTCAACTAGTGACCACGAAAGCAGTCTGGTCCCCGGATACTTTTCAACATCGACCTGGCACAACAGCAGTTGCAATACACAGGAGCCAACAACAATAATTATTACAACAATAATATAAATTTTGGTCAGGTAGACCCCGCTGGGGATGAATTCCCTTTTCAGAGGTGATGCCCGGTTAAGTGATTTGCTGAAGTTCACGCGGTATGCAAATGAGGACTGAAAGCATCAGACCCTGTACCTTAGTAACTACAGCTCACAGCCTCAACCTTCTGCACCAACTACCTGACATATTACACACCATTACAATTACAGAACATAATACACAACATAACAGAGTTTTGAAGAAAATTATTAAAAAAAAAAAAAAAAAACACAGAAGACTCAAGATCTTAACATAGAGCATAAAGATTGAAAACATACAAAAGAAACCCTCTCATTATGAAAGATAGAAGGCTTTGAACAGAAAACATTAAATACTGAAACTCCTTCTGCAGACATAACTGCTGCTAAGAAGACAGTTTTCCAAAACAAGAACTTGAGATACACTACTGCAGCCAGCTTGAATGTTAGCAGTCTAAGTTTGTTCAACAAAATTCAAATCCCAAGAAGCAGGCTCTCTAAGAGAGGTTTAAATAATAAAAAAAAAATACATCTATGAGAAATGTCTGATGAAGCCAGGGATGAAATCTGAAACAGAAGTTAGATGAACCTTGACAGAATAGTTAGAGCCCTGATAAAAAAAAAAAAAAAAAAAAAAAAAGTAGATATCGGTCAAGAATTGTAACATTACTGTTACATGAGAGACACATGTCTTGACACCCTGTTCAACTGCCCAAATAGAAAGCTTTGTCCATTTGCTGCAATAACTTTTTCAAATACCTGGTTTCTATGACGGACTTAGGATCTGGACACCACCCACAAAGCACAAGATGGGTCCCTGGCCACTAATGAAAATGAAGAAACCACATGGTTAGCTTTAGGGAGTGAAGGTCCGGGTGAGGCTTTCTCGATGTCCCTAAGCATAATGATCGCAGGGGGGCTTTTTAAGCCTAGCCATGCATCACAATAAGCATCCTCTCCATCTGGTCTCTTGCATGAGATGCAGGGATACTTACCACTACACTAGAGGACAACGACGAGGGGAAACAGGAGAAATGCAGAGAGAGATCACCTTTGGACCACAGCATACCAGCATGTCTACCTATCAGAGAATTAGGGGAAAAACATCTGCTGCATTTGATGTTGCCAAGGCAAGCAAAAAGGGTGGGTCCCCAGAGATGAAATATCATGTCACCACTGACTGATGCAGCAAAAACTTGCGAGACACCAGTAAGCACGAACCGACCTTGCCTGTTAGTAAAACGGCCTGACCAGGAATGAATGCTATGAGAAAGACATGATATGACACAGCTATTCACACACATTTGCAATGCTTCTCAACAGTGGACGTAAAAGTAAATTCCACCCTGGTTGTGGATATAAACTACTGCCATGTTTTTAGAGTGGATGGTAAGTGCACTTAAAAAAAAAAAAAAAACACAGATCCAGTAAGGCCTGAAATATAAGGAAGAAGCCATACAGCTCCAAAACACTTATACGTAAGGTGTCCTCTTGTTTTGACCAAGTACCTTGGACCATTTGGCCTACACACCTCCCCCACCCTGAGGCAGAACTGTACAACTTGTTGTGACTTTGTGTGCGTGTGTGTGTGTGTGTGTGTGTGTGTGTGTGTGTGTGTGTGTGTGTGTGTGTGTGTGTGCAAATGGGCATTCCAAGATAAGAGTGCCATGCTGGAGCGATTACTGAAGATGCTCGATACAATATCCAAGTCATAAAAGTCATTTTATTATTTTTTTTTTTAAAAACTTGTGGAGCTTTTCTCCCCGGGCCTCCACTGAAAATGGGCATACATCCAGTTGGACCAGCCCGGTCAACAAATGTAAAATAAATACTGTAGATAGAGAAAGAAAGTACAGTTGTGTACACCTACCATAAATGTAGATGTTCGAGTGTCTTCACTGTTGCAGTCATAACTGTAGGGTGCTCCTGCCGGCAGGCAGCCCGAGGTCGGCCAGAATCACAAAGTCTGGGTCCGGCGTCGGCTGTACAAGCTAGTACCCTGACATCAGTACGCTCTGGTACATAGCCCTCAGCCGACACCATCTTCTCCAGCCTTTCTTGCCCCAGATGTCAGAAATCCCCAATAAACAAAAAATGAATCCCACAAGGAAACACAAACACACCATAAAATGAAAAAGGAGGGGATAGGAGGGAGGGAAACACCAACTGCAACAGTGAAGACACTCGAACATCTACATTTATGGTAGGTGTACACAACTGTACTATGTTCTTCGTGTTTCACTGTTGCAGTCATAACTGTAGGGTGGAATCCCAAAGCAGAGAAGAAAGGGTGGAGGCTTAGATAGAAGAAGGGGCAGCAAGAAGGCCCTGCAAAACAGCAGAGGCAAAACCTGCCCTGGTCTTAGAGTACAAAGGGAGATTGTAGTGCTTGGAAAAGGTATGCACAGAACTCCAAGTGGCAGCTTCCAAGATATCCTTGGTAGGTACTCCTCTGAGAAAAGCAGTAGAAGTGGCAGCAGCTCTAGTAGAATGACTTCTCACAGTACCTGGAAACTGTTTCCCATGATGAGTGTAACAAAATCTTATTCCATAGGCAATCCATTTGGAAATAGTTTGTTTGGAAATAGCCTTTCCAAGAGAACTGGAGGCAAGAGAGACAAACAATTGGTTAGATTTTCTGAAATCTTTAGTCTTGTCCAAGTAAAATCGTAACTGTCTGGGTACGTCCAATGAATGCAAAATTCTTTCCCCTTTTTATTTTGAGGATCAGGAAAGAAGGTAGGAAGGTGAATAGTCTGATTTAAAGCAACTTTCGAAATCACCTTAGGCATGAAAGTAGGATTGGTCCTCAAGGATACTCTGTCAAGATGGAAAATTAGGTATGGCTCTACAGCCATAAGAGCTTGCAACTCTGAAACCCTTCTGGCAGAAGTTAATGCTAACAAAAGAACTGTCTTCCAGGATAAAAATTTAATATCAGAAGCCGCAGCAGGCTCAAAAGGAGGCAAAGTGAGTTTTTCCAAAACATAGTTAAGATCCCAGGCAGGGACAGGAGGGGTCCTAGGAGGCCTCAAATTCTTAGCCCCTCTCAAGCATTGTCTCACCAATGGTTGAGAAAAGACAGGAGGATCAGTATTAAAATGAGCAGATAAAGCAGAAGCAGGAATCTTAATGGAAGAAAAAGAAAGGCCTTTAGACAAAAGGTCTGAAAGGTAAAGCAAAATAGACGAGAGATCAGGCACAAAAGGGTTAAAGCCACAGTCCTGCATCCAAATGCAAAACCTTTTCCATTTAGAGGCATAGGATTTTCTAGTGCTAGGCCGTCTGGCTTCTAGAAGTACATCCAAAACTTGTTTGGGGAGCTTAGAAGAAATCAAAGTTCCTTGAAGAGCCAAGCTGCCAGGCAAAGGGTCTTGAGATGAGGGTGTAGCATCTGACCCTGATGCTGGGACAGAAGAGAAGGGTACAGAGGAAGGATCCAAGGAGGTTCCAAGCAGAGGTGTTGTAAGGTTGGATACCAAAACTGTCGAGGCCAATTCGGAGCAATCAAGATGATGAACTTGGGCTTGTCTTGTTTTATCTTCAGTAATATCCGGGGAAGAAGAGGAAGAGGAGGGAAGGCAAATCCCGAAAGTTTCCTCCAACTGAATGGCAGGGCATCCACTTTCCAAGCTGTTTTGTGGAAGGCCCTGGTGCAAAAGAGGCGCAGCTGATGGTTGAGATGGGATGCAAACAGATCTATCTGGGGACACCCCCAAACTGCAGTTATCCTGTTGAATAAGCTGGTGTCTAGCATCCATTCGTGAGGATCCAAAATGTTTCTGCTTAGGCTGTCTGCTAAGAGATTCTGCTTTCCTGGAATGAATTGAGCCTGCAGATGCAGATTCAAACTTAGAGCTATGTCCCATAAAGCCATAGCTAGTCTGCAAAGTGGGTATGAATGAGAGCCCCCCTGCTTGTTTATGTACCACATGACTGTGGTGTTGTCTGTACGAATTAGAAGAGGCCCTGGTTGCAAAAGGTTCTTGAAGGCCAGAAGAGCATTTTGAACTGCCAACATTTCCTTCAGACTGATGTGCCAATGAAGGTGATTCGTTGTCCAAGTCCCCTGCTGGCAATTGTTTAGAAAATGTGCTCCCCAAGCATAATCCGAAGCGTCCATGGTTATGATTTGAGAAGGTTGAGGTAGACGAAAAGGCTTCCCTTCGTTTAAAGTGCACACCCTGGACCACCAAAGGAACTCCTTCTGGAGGCAGGGGATCAGAGGAATCAAAGTGTCCAGATCTTGGTAATGCTGAGACCATACACTTTTCAGGTACCATTGAAGCTTTCTCATATGAAGCCTTGCATTTGGAATTAACAGAATGCATGAAGCCATATAGCCCAGTGCCTGCAGGAATTTCCTTGCAGTGAGCTGAGTTAAGGTTGCCAAGGTTTTGAAAATTGAAGCCAGCTGTAATTGTTTTTCTGGCGTAAGGAAAGCCCTTTGTAAGGTTGTATTTAGGAGGGCTCCCAAAAATATCATTTGTTGAGAAGGAACCAATTGGGACTTTTTTATGTTCACAGAAAATCCCAGGAGGAGGAAGAGACGTTGAACAAAATCCAGATGTTGAAGTAAAAGGTCCTTGCTGTCTGCCTGGATAAGGCAGTCGTCCAAATAGGGGTAAATCTGAATCCCCTGAAGTCTGCAATAAGCCACTACTGGGGCCAGGCACTTGGTAAAAACCCTGGGCGCAGTAGATAAACCAAAGGGCAGTACAGAGAATTGAAAGTGCCTCGAGCCTGCTTTGAATCTGAGGAATCTCCTGCGTTCCTGCCTGATGGGAATGTGTAAGTAGGCCTCCTTTAGCTCCAATGTCACCATCCATGAGTCCAATTTCTGTAAAAAAGAGAAAGCTTTCCTCCGAGAGGGGCATCCAGGTAAGGGGGTCCTGAAGCCCAACTGAGAGAGTCATTGAGTCTGCTTCCTTTGAGACTGGGATCTGTCTTCTCCCCTTCTAGGTGAAGAAGCAGTCCATTGTCTGGATCTGTAAGAGGCCTGAGCTTGACCACGACCTCTGGAGCGTCTATATCTTCCCCTTTGAGGCCTGTCAGACATGGGAAAGGACCAATTTTTGGAGGGCCAATAACTGGAAAATCTAGGAGGCTGAACTTGTAAGAAATCTTTCACAGTCTGCATAGATTTTGCCTTTTCTTTCATCTTTTTAATAACCTCTTCAGCCTTGGATCCAAATAAAACATCATGCTGAACAGGGGCATCTAAAAGTTTAGCCTTAACCTGTTCAGGCAAACTTTGTTCTCGAAGCCAGGCATGTCTCCTAATAACAGTACCAGAGGCTGCGGCCCTGCAAGAAGCTTCCAAAGCATCAAAACCACAATGCAAACTATGCTTGTTCACTTGTTCAGTTGCATGCAATACATCCTGCAATTCCTTATCCTCTGCACAAGCCGGAGAGGTAGCAAGCTTTTGCTTCAAAACAGACAAAAGAAATTGCTGATACTTAAACATATGAAACTGGCAATTTAAAGCCCTAATAGCAAGGGTAGCAGAAGTATATACCTTTTTACCCCACCTGTCTAAGGCACGAGAATCCTTCTCGGAGGGAATAGGATTTTTGGAAGAAGCCACCTTAGCAGCCTTAGAACCCTGAGAAATAGTTTCAGGATCTGCAGAAGGGTTCTTGAATAAGAACAAATGAGAATCAGGGACCCTGTAAAATCTATCAGGCTTAGAAGGAGCAGGGGGCATGGAATCAGGATTCAAATTAGCCTCAGAAAAGGCATCATCCACAATATCAAGAACAGGAGGAATAGCTAAAGGTCTGTGTTGAGGAAGAAGAAGGAATTCCCTAAGCCTCTTCTTGGAAGCAGAATAATCCTGACCTTAATAATGAAAATGTTACCTCATCTCATGTAAGGTCTCCCCAAAACAGAAATCCTCAGGCGGAGAAGCAGAGGGCAGGGAATCCTCTGCATCCGAATCCTCATAAGGAGGAAAAGAATATTCCTGATCAGAGGAAGAAACAGAAGATACAGAAGCCTGGTCAGAGGAATCCAAAGGAACATCCTGTCGAGGCCTTTTCTCTGGAGGGGGATGAGAACCCCTAATCATTGTAAGCAAATCCTCAGCCATCCTTAGCAATTGCTTCTGTGTCTTGGGAGTAGCTTCAGAAGTAGCTGGAGCAGAAACTTTAGGTTTAACTGGAGTCTTGGACTTTGCCTTTGCCTTTGAAATGGTAATGTGAGTAGGCCTGAATACCCCCTCAGAAGCCGGTACCTGCACAGCGGATCCGGACCCATCTAAGGGAGCGACGTCCGAAGGTCCTGCAGCCGATAAAACAATAGGCCTTGATGGCTCCCCATGGGAGTCCGTATCGGCCATCGGTTCAGAAGTGGTGGACGACAGGGGCAGCAAAAGCGCCTAACTGACGACAGCCGAACCGGACGCTGACTCCAGCTGTGACGAATCCTGTTTGGACCTCGGAGGCCTGTCCTTGTCTTTGCACTTCTTTTGAATTCCGGTAGAATCCGACGACATTCTATAATTGAAGCGTCTGCCAAAGTAATTTAAAGCCCAGTCGTACCGACGCTTAATGGTGCGAGAATTGAACCTGGCACAGAACAGACAACAAGAAACGTCGTGGTCAGGGCCTAAGCAAGGTAGACAGTAAGAGTGGAAATCTTTATGAGGTATCTGTTTTCCACACGCTATACAATTATTAACTTTTTCTGACATCGGAGGAACAAGAAAAAGATTCCACAACGGGGTACTTAGCTTTGAGAAGAGAAGTAAGAACTTCAGACCGACAGCAATCAAATGCATAGATCGAAAATCGCCAACCAACAACTTGCGAACTGCTTTCCACCGCACGGCAAGAAAGACTGGAGAAGATGGCGTCGGCTGAGGGCTATGTACCAGAGCGTACTGACGTCAGGGTACTAGCTTGTACAGCCGACGCCGGACCCAGACTTTGTGATTCTGGCCGACCTCGGGCTGCCTGCCGGCAGGATCACCCTACAGTTATGACTGCAACAGTGAAACACGAAGAACATCAGAACTATTTAACTGGATCCTGAAAGTCTGTTAAAGAACCTGCACATGATACTTGGCAAAGAGTAAAATGAATACTAGTACTGCCATGAGAACTAAAACTTTTAGACACACTGTCCCTGCCACTCTGGGTAAACCTGGAATAAAACAGACTCCGCATTCTAGAGTGGCTTCCCTGAACAGTGGGAGACTTGCTAAGCAGGTTTTTTGTATTCAGATAATAAAGTCTGTGCTTGAGAGGTCTCCAACTTGGACTTTGCAATAACATTCCCAAAGACAGGAACAGGAGGAGTAAAGTGATCTCCAGCATACATCAATAGCTCCCTCGCAGCTGCCAGAAGCCAGTCATGGCATAAGACTCTGCCTCTGCTCAATTGATGAGAACCACTACTGCCACCATGCATTTAACAAGCACCTCACGAGCTATACAGAAACTAAATGGGAAGGACATGAACTGGTAATGGATGTCTCCCAACCTGAAGTACAGGAATCTCATGATATCTTGCCTACTTTTATGTACAGACACTCATCATCCTGAGTACTTCAAGAGCACATCCATTCCATCAGCATTAAAGGATGGACTGCATCTTGACCACAGAGAGTTTGGTTTTCCTTATGTACAAGTTTACGCCACTAAGATCCAGCATCGGCCTGAGCTCTTTTCTCCTTCTAGGTACTACATAAGAACATGGAATAAATTACATAGCTTTTCAGGTTTAGTGGGACCTCTTATTGCTTTTTTTCTTCTAAAAGATTTGCTACATCTCTTCTGGCTGGCTCATTTTGACATGTTGGAATGTGTGGAAAGGGTAAAGAGGCAGCTTTGGTGGAGGAGAAAAGGACTGTCTAACTACTAGACATTACCTCCCACAGCCAACTATCTTGCATGATGGGTTGTCATGCTGGGAGATGCAGGGACAGAAATCCACCAAAGTTCCAACAGAGAGAACAGCAGAGTAGAATCACATATCGAACTCAGTGTCTTGTTCTTAGCTTCTTTCACTAAGGGAAATTATTACTGATGTTAAAGACATAAACGTAAAGTATAATACACAATGAAAAAGTGTGTCAAAACGCTACTGTGTTATATGCAATCTAATACGAGGCTGTTAGTGATTCATCCACACTGTTTAAAGCTGTTGGTGTGTCTTACAAAAAAAGAGACAGAATGCTTTTAACTTAGAAAGCAAGATAGTGTTGCGACGCCACATACACCATATTAAAAAATAAACAGAATAAAACTATACTAACAAGGCTAGTTGGAGAACTATTTAAATCTAACTAAAGGTATCATCTTCTGATATATCAAACAAGTCGTTATATAGAAAGCACATATTAAATTACTGGGACTACCTGTGTATGTAAACAGATGTCTAAGTTTCTGTAGTAGCTATACTACAGAAAATGCTCTATAAAGGAAAAGTGAAAAACGCTCTAAGAACGAAAGTAAGAGAGGTAGAAACCACTCTCTAATAACTAAAATCTAAACTAAAATATTGTGTTTAAGGTCACGTACTAAACCTACAAATGAAGTGTATACATATGTGAATGAGTGTCCAAAAAATAAACTTGAAATTCAAAAGGGCCAATGTTAGCGTGTAAAAACAAACGAGCACTAAGAATAATTGGTGGAAACATGCACCAGTAAGGCAGACAACTAGAGAAAATGCACCAATAATAGAAGTAACCAATAATTGAGGAAAGAAGAAGGAAAAAGTACAAATAATTGGTGAGAAACGAACACCATAGAGAGGCAGAAAGTAAAAAATACCAATAATAGGAAGTCCTTGAAAAATCAAAGTGACGCTATCAATACAAAAGTGATATGTACTAGTTATCTAAATGTGTAAAAGAGGTGATAACCTAATAATACTAAAAAACAGTATGAAAGTGTGTATAGTCGTATAACAAAGTTTGGTGTAGTGCAGCTAACACGCTTTGGGAAGGTATACGCGAGCTAGTGTTGGCACTCTGTCAGGGTGTCTTATTAAAAAAAACAGAATGCTGTTACCTTTAAAAGCAAGATAGTATCGAGACGCCACCTACGTCAATCTAAAAAACATGTAAAAAACTGCTATGTTAAAAAGGCAAACTA